>NW_017308114.1:177056-207347 GCF_000935625.1 Nanorana parkeri | reverse complement strand
CCCCCACAGTCACATCAGTCTCTGTACAGAGGAGCTTACACTCTAATGTCCCCCCCACAGTCACATCAGTCTCTGTACAGAGGAGCTTACACTCTAATGTCCCCTCCACAGTCACATCAGTCTCTGTACAGAGGAGCTTACACTCTAATGTCGTCATCCCCCACAGTCACACATTATTATTATTTATATAGCTCTGACATATACCGCAGTGCTGTACAGGGAAGTATGCTCCATTTGCATTTGGTTGAGATGTCTGTATCTCTCCTGTTGTATTTTGTCATTTATTTCTGTTTGTTGGCTTTCCATGATGTTAGAAATAATATGATACAGAGGAAACAGCTGAGTTCTGGTTCTGTGCACTTCTGGCAGCTGCAGCTCAGGTCCACTTTGTTATGTGTGTTTTATTCAGTTCTTTATCATTAGTCCTTGTTGTACAGAGATCCATTGTGATGGAAATAGTCAATCACTCATCTTAATGATAAATCTCAGCGACGGCATTCCCAAAATCCAGAACTAGATTTTCCTTTCGTAATATCATCAACCTGAGAGGACACACTTGTTATGAATTCCTCTTTTGATTTCCTTTTAATGTCCCCGGACTCCCCTCCTATCCCCTTTATATTATCCCTTACCCCTGATAATGTCCCCGGACTCCCCTCCTATACCCTTTATATTACCCCCTTACCCCTGATAATGTCCCCGGACTCCCCTCCCATCCCCTTTATATTACCCCTTACCCCTGATAATGTCCCCGGACTCCCCTCCTATACCCTTTATATTACCCCCTTACCCCTGATAATGTCCCCGGACTCCCCTCCCATCCCCTTTATATTACCCCTTACCCCTGATAATGTCCCCGGACTCCCCTCCTATCCCTTTATATTACCCCTTACCCCTGATAATGTCCCCGGACTCCCCTCTTATCCCCTTTATATTACCCCTTACCCCTGATAATGTCCCCGGACTCCCCTCCTATCCCCTTTATATTACCCCTTACCCCTGATAATGTCCCCGGACTCCCCTCCTATCCCCTTTATATTACCCCTTACCCCTGATAATGTCCCCGGACTCCCCTCCTATCCCCTGTATCTTCTCTTCTGAAGAACATTTGTTTCTGGTTATCTCGCACAGGACTCATCTGCATGCAGTTTCACTGGACGGTGTGAGAATTAGCTCCAAACAGTAACGCATAAAGGACGCATCCACTCGCTGTAGTCTTCATTCAAGGGCTTCCTTGCCCACTTTTATTAAAGCAAAGTTCACAAAACAGAACAATTACCCTCGCAGGGGTTCTTTAGCATCTCGTGGCAGCACCTGCCCATCCAGCCTCCTGGCTTTGCAATTGCAGCACCGCTGTTCCGGCCTCAGCCCGCTGTCTGTACCTCCAGACAGTCACTGGTGTGTGCTAACCGGCACATTTTCCAATCCGCAGCACCCGGCTTCTCTGGCCTCCACTCTGTCTCCCAGGTGGAGCCTTGAACCCTTCCCAACACCTTTATTTTAAAGGCTGTGCACACCTGTGCCATCAGCATGCGCTGGCCACTCAAATTCTGGACACAGGAATGGAGATAACACAGTGGCATTGCCACCCACTGCCACAACGGATAAGCTATGCAATTGTGTTTTTTAAATAGACCCCCTGCTGATATTGTCAAGCTTGTTGATGGCACAGAGTTGTGTAAAGTCATTGAACAGTTCAACCCTCACCCCTGTAGTTATAGTAGAACTGAAGACAAAACGTTTTGGATATACAGTAGTAAGGGAGGGCTATAACCTCTATATCTCCCTCTGATCAATGTTTATAAACAATGTTACTTTGTATCTCTCTATCTCCCTCTGATCAATGTTTATATACAATGTTACTTTGTATCTCTCTATCTCCCTCTGATCAATGTTTATATACAATGTTACTTTATATCTCTCTATCTCCCCTCTGATCAATGTTTAATGTGGTCCCTGGTGAGACCACACCGTCCAAGTGGGGCCGCAGACAGGCCTGGTTAGACTGCACAGCCCTAGTGAGACCGTGCAGCTCTGGTGAGACCCGCACGCAGCCCTGGTGAGACCGCAGATAGCCCTGGTGAGACCGCAGATAGCCCTGGTGGGACTGCACATAGCCCTAGTGAGTACGCACAGGCCTGGTGAGACCACACAGATTTGTTGAGACTATACACAGACCTAGTGAGACCGCAACTCTGATGAGGCCCTCACGCAGACCTGATGAGACCGCACACCTCTGATGAGACTGCACAGCACTTATGAGATCCTCACGCAACCCTGGTGAGACCCGCACGCAGCCTTGGAGAGACAGCACAGTCATGGTGAGACCTACACAACCCTGGTGAGACCACACACAGCCCTGGTGAAACCGCACAGCCATGGTGAGACCCGCACGCAGCCCTGGTGAGACCTGCACAGCCCTGATGAGACCTGCACAGCCCTGATGAAACTACCCACAGCCCTGGTAAGACCTCGCACATCCTCCTGAGACCCTGCACAGCCCTGGGGACACCTCGCACATCCTCCTGATACCCCCTACAGCCCTAGTGAGACCACACACAGCCCTGTTCGGATGCCGCCCAGCCCTGGTAAGCAACACAGAATATGTAGCTTCATTTTATTCGCGATTGTTGTATAATGTATTGCTGGTATTTGTAGTCCTCTATTGCTGGTGGTATTCTGCATTGTTATTGAATGTATTGCTGAGATTTGTAGTCCTCTATTGATGGTAGTAATCTGCATTGCTATATAATGTACTGCTGGGCTTTGTAGTCTTCTATAGCCGATGGTATTATTTTGCATTTATTGTACAATGTATTGCTGGGATTTGTAGTCCCCTATTGCTGATGGTGTTATTTTGCATTGCTGTATAATGCATCGCTGGTGGTATGCCGCATTGTTCAGCCAGAGTAGTTTCTTTTTATTCCTGATAACATTGTGTAGCCATATGTTACGGTTTACATTGTATTAATATTTACTGTTAAGCAGCACAATGTCCATTCTTCTTCAGATAAGCCAGAGAGGAATGTTAGTAGGTGGGTGTAGCGTTTTCTGCTGTTGCCTTGTAGCTGTCTCCCTCAATGGAATGAAGGTGAACACTTGCAGTTGCCTAGGGGGCAACTGTCGACACGGGATCCAAGCTACGTTGACAAGGCAGCCGGACGCTTTCTGTACTCTGCACGACATGCATATGACTGGACGGCACTGACGTACATATGACAGGACACTGTTAACATGCATCTGAATACTGAGCTGATTACATGTTCAGTCTACCTAACATTGATATTTTAGGTTAAGTTTGGAGGGCAGAATCACTCCCTGGAATCCTGGACCATCTGAGGATGCCCACTTTGGGCTGTTCACCCTCCTTACATTCTCCATAAGATAAAATCCAGCATGGATGCCAGAAGGCGTGCAGTCTCTGGAAATTTCACTAATGCCGTCCCTACGTGATAGAGAAGACGTCACCTTGTGATGGAGGAAACAACTGGAACTGCCAGACCCCATGTTGGCCTATGGGAAATCGGATGTAGGCAGACATATGTGACAAGATTTTCGGCACAATCAGGTCTGGCGAAACGGATCTCTGATCCTTTCGACTTTCCGGACCTGGCCGTAGTCAGGGGTAACCGGATGTAAGCAGACACACGGCTGCCCGTAGACTAACATTGGGCATCTGATTGGGTCAGTCTGAAAAACTGACAGGTGGACCCGATCGGACCGGCCGTGTGAAAGAGGCTTTTATTATTCAGCATCCACCAAACTGTGAAATATCAGTACTGGGTAGAGTAATCCTCATTAGAGAACTTGGTGGACATGTACAAAACACTCTGGTTGTCCCCCACCTACGCCATGACGGACCCAGATAATGTAATCTGATGTGGTCCCTGCTAGTGAGAGGCAGATCTCCTACGACACCGGTGTCATCTGATGATAAACTATTAGTGTTATTATCTGAAGTCTGACGCTCACTGATAGCAGTCGGGTCTGCAGGACGTGAGCACAGAGAACCTCCGGCCTCTGTAAGTATACACATCAGACTCTTCTCATGAGCCGCTCCAGAAACTGACCGCACGCTAATGTGCTAAAATGTCGACACTTTGTAAGAAGTCATTAAGTATCACTGGATATACTTTGGGTGTTATGCATTTCCGGTTGTGATGGATATTTATATATTGATGTATAGCTGTTTGTTAGATACGCCTTACCTGAGGAAGGACTAATGTTGGTATGAAACATTTCTACATCTGGCATGTGCATTATATATCAAAAATATTCATCCACTCACTTGTTATACTTAATGTGGAATTGTTCAAGAAACTTTTGGACGATTTCTTAAGGGACCGTAATATACAGGGGTACAGGTACTCCTAGAATGAGATCCTAATAGGTTGGACTTGATGGACTAATGTCTTTATTCAACCTCAAATACTATGTAACTATGTACATGAGGTGCTGAAGACAAAGGACTATTGGATTTTGTTCTATGTATGAGAGAAGAAGCGGTAAACTCTCACTTCTGCATGCACCCATCTGGGTTGGATGATTAGTGCCCTCTACATTGTCTTGCTTTGTTTTATTTATATATATGTCTCTGTGTCTAAGGTACTACATGTCCAGGCATTGTTATATAGATATACTAGCTTTTTATATTGAGTCAATCTTTGTGATCTAAACTTTCTGACAATCATTTGAAGCAGATTTTAGGTTAGCAGCTCCAGAGTCTTAGTGCAAGCTCATCTCTGAATCCAGGCCATAGAGCCAACTAGCAGCTCCAGAGCCTTAGTAAAAGCTCATCTCTGAATCCAGGCCATAGAGCCATCTGCCAGCTACAGAGTCTTAGTACAAGCTCATCTCTGAATCCAGTCCAAAGAGCCAACTAGCAGCTCCAGGGTCTCAGTACAAGCTCATCTCTGAATCCAGGCCATAGAGCCATCTGCCAGCTCCAGAGTCTTAGTACAAGCTCATCTCTGAATCCAGGCCAAGGAGCCAGCTCTCAGTTCCAGAGTCTTAGTACAAGCTCATCTCTGAATCCAGGCCATGGAGCCAGCTCTCAGTTCCAGAGTCTTAGTACAAGCTCATCTCTGAATCCAGGCCATGGAGCCAGCTCTCAGCTCCAGAGTCTTAGTACAAGCTCATCTCTGAATACAGGCCATAGAGCAAACTAGCAGCTCCAGAGTCTTAGTACAAGCTCATCTCTGAATCCAGGCCATAGAGCCAACTAGCAGCCCCAGAGTCTTAGTACAAGCTCATCTCTGAATCCAGGCCATAGAGCCATCTAGCAGCTCCAGAGTCTTAGTACAAGCTAATCTCTGAATCCAGGCCATAGACCCATCTCCCAGCTCCAGAGTCTTAGTACAAGCTAATCTCTGAATCCAGGCCATAGAGCCATCTTCCAGCTCCAGAGTCTTAGTACAAGCTCATCTCTGAATCCAGGCCATAGAGCCAACTAGCAGCTCCAGAGTCTTAGTACAAGCTCATCTCTGAATCCAGGCCATGGAGCCAGCTCTCAGTTCCAGAGTCTTAGTACAAGCTCATCTCTGAATCCAGGCCATGGAGCCAGCTCTCAGTTCCAGAGTCTTAGTACAAGCTCATCTCTGAATCCAGGTCATAGAGCCATCTTCCAGCTCCAGAGTCTTAGTACAAGCTCATCTCTGAATCCAGGCCATAGAGCCATCTGCCAGCTCCAGAGTCTTAGTACAAGCTCATCTCTGAATCCAGGCCATAGAGCCATCTCCCAGCTTCAGGGTCTTAGTACAAGCTCATCTCTGAATCCAGGCCATAGAGCCATCTCCCAGCTCCAGAATCTTAGTACAAGCTCATCTCTGAATCCAGGTCATAGAACCATCTCCCAGCTCCAGGGTCTCACCAATCCTATTACTCACCACTATCAAAGCAAAGTATGTATGAGGTGGCTTTATGAGAAGGAATTACTTTCACCCCAAGGGATGGGGGTCTTTGTTTAAGCCTGTGTTGTTGTTTTGCCCATCGGGTGCCTCTAACTCTCTCTTCTTTGTCCTCTCAGGATGACATGCATAGGTGGGATCCATAGAGACACATATCATGGGAAATACAAAAAGTAAAGCAAGAGGTCAGGTTCAAGTAGATGGCACAGAGCTTCGCCACCATGCCAACTTACAACAGGCCAATTTACGTTCCCTATACCGGCCCACCACTGCTGATGCCAAGAAGAAGAAGAAGACCACCCCACTCGCCCTGAATGGAGCTCAGGTTTGACATATCATGATAAAAATACTAGGAATATCTTAGAAAGATGATGCCAACCTAAAAACTAAATAAGAATATATATAATAAGAAAATATTAAAAATAAAATAAGAAATACTAATGTACATATAAAACCCAACTCCAGCATAATTTTTTCTTCTTCTTCATTTTCCATAAAGCAGGGATGGTTTTGAGCCTCTGCCATTTTTTTACTGGTGCTCCTACAGGGTAGATTTTCTCTTACTTTCTAGTAAGACAGGAGGTAAGGATACATCTCCTCAATTGAGATACAGAGAAAAAGACATGTTTATAAGAGCAGGCAAAGGTTAGGACCTCTGACAATGTTTTAATTGCTGCTCATGCCTGCCTGTGCCAGTGACAACCCCATTTCCGCTACAGATGCCACGAGGACAGAGGTAAGGAGTTAGGCATTTTGGCTGGGAGCTTCCAACCGAAGTGACACTAATCTTCTGTCATTTGGTCACAAGCCCAACTTTAGGTTGAGGTGTGATGGATGTTCATTCAAGGGTTTCTCGAGTGATGGAGGCCACTCCTTAATATGTCTAGCATACGAATAATATGTATAAACTAATGGAAGGATTCCCTCAGTAACACAATTTTACTCCAGAACATCAGAATGTCTGTCTCCTCATCTCTGGCCCTTCTTGAGATAGGGTGTCTCTTACCCTATGTGGCAGCCATTGAGCTGGTGTTTCTTCTCTTCTCTGGTCCTCATTAAGCTTGGGTGTCTACTCGCTCTGCCCCCCTCCTTCGAATTGTGTGTTTGAGGTGGTGTATCTCTTCCTCTCTGTCCCTTCTCAAAATGGCATAACTCCTCTCATTGGCTCCCCTCAAAATGATGTTTTTCATTCTCTCAGGTCCCCTTTTGAACATGAATGTTGTCTACTCTCCATGTTCCTATTTAAACTTCTCTGTCTCTTGCTCTTTGGTTCTCCTTGAGCTGTTTCTTTCTCTTACCTTCTCCTTCTGTTTGACTCCTCATGACCTTGTTTATCATTTTCTTTCTTTGGCCCTCTTTGAGCTGGTGTGTCTTATCCTTTCTTTGGCCCTCCGTTGAACTGATGTCCTGCCTCTTTTCTGGCCCTCTATAAGCTAATGTGTCTCTTCCTCTCTGGCCCTTTGAGCTAATATATCACCTTCTCTTTGGACCCACTTTAGCTGATGTGTCTCCTACTGTATCATCACTCTTAAGCTGCATTGTCTTCTCCATTTTAGTCCTCCTCTTTCTGAAAGTCTTCTCTCTGGTCCTTCTCGATCTGGTGTGAGCTCGTGTGTCTCCTCTGCTCTGTCCATTGTGTTTATCTTTTCTTCTGTGAAACCTTTCTTCTTCTTCCTCTCTGACCATTAGAATGTTCTTTGTTATCTTCTGATTTACTATCATTTGTTTGCAGATTAACATCCTTAATTCCTGGGTTTCAAAACATATTAAGAAAAAAGAGTGTGTTGCTTTCATCCCACAAGAGTCTAGCGAGGGGTAAGTACATCATCTACAGTAGAGTTCTTTAGGTATTTTTGAAATATTTTTGCTAAAGTGATAAAAGTTATTGACCATTGTGTTTTATTGTGTTTTATTGTGTTTTATTGCAAAGGGAAAAATTAGGTCTCTTCTTTGTTACTACATATTAGCTGGTCTACTATGTCACCAATGCCCTGACCCTTTAAATTCTTGATTGTAGTTTCAAAGTCCTTCCAGTCTACAACAACACTAATGCCTTTTGCTGTGGCCTAAGCATCATGCTATTAATGGGCCTATGTTTTAAGGATCCTATAGATTCCTGGTTTGTTGTGTGTGTAGTGGAATAGGTCTTCAGTTTTGGGTTCAATTTGTCCTTTTCAATAGAGAAATCAAATTATAGGGAAAGATATTTGACAGATTTTCTGTTCCTCACTCAGAGAGACCTGTGGATGTGGTAATGCCAGAGAGTCACACTACCATGGCCTCTCACAACCTGTTGTGCCACCTGAAACCAAGTGGGAACCTCAGAAGCATGTCAAAGAATTCCCCAGTGATGCACATGGGGACATGACATTTACAGGAACCACCAGGACCTGGGCCAAGGTACGTTAACAAAAATTCTGAATTTCCCTTTGAAGCTGAAAGCTTGTTGGGTGGTGAGGGACATCATTGTATGCCATGGAAGACTGGAGTGCTGTTCACCATCTTGTCATATGATAGTTGGGTTTACACATCTGGCTGTATAAGTTACATTGGGCTCTATTTCTCAACAGTATGTGCGAGCATCGTGTGACACTCGTCCCAGGGTATTGTTTGAGCTGATGACAGAGCAGTGGGAGCTCCGTGTACCAAGTCTTCTCATATCTGTGACAGGGGGAGCCAAAAACTTCAACATCAGCCCAAGATTGAAGACCCAATTCAGCCGGGGCCTTGTGAAGGCTGCACAAAGCACAGGTAATGGGGCTTCTGTCCTTCTATTTCATTGCCACTGCTGTCCTCACTTATAATGCTTGCTCTATTGATCATCATCTGCAGTGACTGGTAAGGAATGGAGAGAATATTTTAAGGCAATGTTTAACTTTGCTATATAAAATGGCCACTAACAGGTACAAAGCTGTAACACACCTAAGGCTTCAAGTTTAAATTGAACATCTCAGTATCTTTACAAAGTTGAAGAAAGTTGGTGAGGACTTTACAAGTCTATATAAATAAATTCATGACTTGTCACAATATACAGCAAAAGTATCATTTTTTAGAAACACTGACTTTCATGATAAAATGCCATCCTGGAGCTCCAGTCATATTCCTTTGCCTGATCTCCTCAGTCATGCTAGGTCCACTTTCATACACAACATGGCCAAATGTATGTCTACACCCCCCCTAATGTTCCATCATACAAAGACATTTTTGGCAATTGTTTTCTTCCAACTTTGTGGTAACAGTATGGGAAGAGCCCTTTTTTTTGTTCAAGGTCTGTCCCCTATGAGCAAAGACAGCTCCATAAAGGCATGGTGTCACCAATTTGGTGTGGAGGAAATAGAGTGTCCTCCTCTGGGCCCTGACCTCAACCCTACTGAGCTCCTTTGGGATGAAATAAAATGCTGATTGAGCCAGATCTTCTCATCCAACATTAGTACCAGACCTCACAAATGCTCTTTTGACTGAATAGGCACAAAATTCCACAGACACATTCCAAAAACTTGTGGAAAGCCTTCCTAGATGAAAAGGAGGCTGGCAAAGCAGCAGGGTAGGGAAAGGGGCTCTATAGTAATGGCCATAGTTTTGCAACTGGATATCCAACAAGCACGTATAGGTGTGTGCACATACTCATATAGCGGGGCTGTAACTAGAATCACAGGGCCCCATAGCAAAAGTTTGTATGGGGCCCTGTGATTTTAAGTTATGCCCCTTGTAGAGCCCACCTGGTATGCCAAATAGCCCACCTGAGAGTGACCCTGCAGATCCCACCATAGACACTCTATGGTGAGCTCTGCAGGGTCTCAGGTGGGTTGGTCACACCCCTGCACACCTCTTACCTGTCAGCCCGAATCCACCGTCCGCCTCCTCGTCAGTCACTGGCCGGCCCCGCCTCCTCCTGCACTGCCGATGCCAGGCCCCGCCTCCACCACTGCCAACACCGGGCCCAGCCTCCTCCTCCGCAGCTGATGACTGTCACAGTCTCAGCAGCAGCTGTGAGGAGGAACAGGTTGTCAGTGATCTGGACAGCAGCGCGTTCCTCCTCACAGCCGCCAGTGCCAGCCAGCAGCCTGCGATGCCATAGCGGCCCACACGGCATCAGGGGTACCCCTTTTTTCCTTGTCCTGGCCGGGCCCCCCTGTGCCCCGGGCCCCATAGCGATTGTTCCGCCACTGTCATATTGTGTACACACAGAAATGCAAGCATTAAAGTGGCTCAGAGAAGAACTGTTACTTAATGGCTAGCATAGATATCATCTCCATCTTTGCTTCGTGTGTCCTGGTCTGGTCCACGTCCCATCCATCCAGTTTCCTCTTTTCTTCCTGCATGTGTTTGAAACCTTTACATTTTTCTGTTTAGGACACCTCGATAGATTAATTCTCCGTCAGAGATTAAACAAATGGCTGGCTTAATTCAGAGCTGAATTGTAGGACACAATAAGACAACATAAAGTTGTGCTAGCTACATACAGTAAATAATAATAATTAAAAACAAAAAACAAAAACAGAATTTATGACCACTGTGCCTCAGAATTGAACACATCGTAACATTTTGTGCACTCATTTCAATGCCAAGCCACATCCCCCCTTGTATTCTATCCCAGGAAATGAATTTCTTCCTAACATATTTAGTTACATTGAGAAACATATATATCCATGAATAAAGAGAAAACACACTAATCCTAAGGTCCCATAGATGAACCAGAGGAACACAACAAGCTAATAAAGCCAGGTCCAATTTGGCATTACAGGAGCTAAGCAGTGACGTGCGGTACCTCTTGCTCCGGGTGAGGCATTCCCCAGCCTCTCCCCCAGCACGTCCCGGTCCCGCCGGGCAAAGCCCCACCCCACCCGCTGCAGGACGAAGCCCCGCCCCAACCTGTCCCCAAGCTAGTGTAAAGGAGGAAGGGAGGAGACAGAGAGGAGCCTCCCTGTCCCTTACTTGCTCCTCACTGCTGAGGCGCTCCATCCATGACAGGTTACACAGCGGGGAGGATTTCCCTGCTGTGTAACCTGTTAGATGCTGATCTGAATGGAGAAAAAGCTGTCAGCTTCAGACTTGCAGCTGACAGCTTTTTCCTCCATAATTCTAGGGGTGAGGCTCTGTCTCACCTGCCTCCCCTGACCGCACGTCCCTGGAGCTAAGGAACCCAAGTGGCTTCTTGGCTCAACGACCTTCTGTGTATTTGTATTGTGCCTTTTGCAGTGACCATTCCTCTGAAGTTTGTACGGGGCTTTTATTAAATGTATTCAACGTGATTCTATTATCACTCCTTCACCTTTTCTCAATGTGAATACATTCAGTTTCATTTTTCTTTCCCCTTACTAATTTAGTTTTGGGGTTGGACGGACGAGCAGGCTGCGCTGTACATTTAGCCCTGCTTGCCCACAGCGGGCTAAATGCACAAAACAACTACCCGCACCCCGCAGGAATCCCTGCCGCCCCTCTGTTCCCTGCTGCCCTAAGGCAGGGCCTCGGTTGGCCTTGTGGGAAATCCGGCCCTGCCTGCCCTTCCTTTGCTGCTACACAATAACAGCCCCCACTCTTCTGGTAAGGCTTTACACAACATTTTTAAGTGTGGTGTGGGAATCTGAGCTCATGCAGCCAAAATGGATGATAAGACCTGGCTCACAATCAGTGTTTCAATTCATCCCAAAGCTGTTCAGTAGGGTTTAGGTTATGGGTGTGTCCAGGCCACTTCATGTTACACTCAAGAAACCATTTCTTTATGGAGCTGAATTTGTTCACAGGGTCACATTGATGCTGGGACAGCAAAGACTCTTCACTAAACTCCTTGCCACTAGGTTGCAAGAGCACAATTGTCTAAAATGTCTTTGTATGCTGCAGCATTACCAGTACCCTTCACTGGAAACACCTGAATGTAATAATCTGGGGTGGTGTACATATACTTTTGCCCAAAGTGGCATGGCGTTGCAGAAGGTGAGGTGCCCCAAGAGCTAGGGATATTCTGTTTTTCCATTTATCCAATCTCTCCAACTCTTCTTCCGTACAGGGGCCTGGATCATCACCGGAGGGTCTCATGCCGGGGTCATGAAACATGTAGGTGAAGCCATACGAAATTTTAGTGGAGGCGAAGCAGACTCTGAGATTGTCCTGATAGGCATTGCCACCTGGGGCATCGTCCACAACCGAGGATCGCTGATCAGCGAGGCGGTAAGGAGTTGACATATCCTGCAGCAACTTCAATTGTCCACTGTAATGAGGAGAATACAGCTTGAGTAGAGTTCTTCCATAAAGGCATACATGTTTTCAGGTCAGCCTGTGTGACCACTATGGCTCCTTACATAGATACAGTAGGAGAAATGAGTGTAGGCACGAAGGGACAGGAGGTGTTATTTGCAGGATCGCCACGTGAATATAAAGACAGGCTACGGCTGTTAAAAAATGTATATTCTCAAGAAGCATCAAATAAGCTTTAAAATAAGCCCCCCTCCACTTACCTCTGAAGCTGCAGGCACTGTGGAGCAATTCACCTTCAAATTTGGAGTCGAAAAAGTGAGGTATTTCAAATCAGGTCTCAGCACTCTGCTCTGCCCCTCTTTCTGTATATCTGCTCTGTGTTTACATGAGAGATTAGAAGACTGACAGGCTGTCATCTCTGCTGTGAGTGGGAGCAGGGTGAGCTGAGCTGCTGAAAACCAACCAAAGTGAAAATGTTCCATAATCTGAGACATACCCGGTAGTAGGAACAGAAACATGAATGCAAATGTTGCAGAACTTGTTATTGCTCAGATGGACTAACTAGATGAATAGAAAAATATCTTCCTATGTAGTCTAGAGGTCCTGTTATTTTATGACTCGGTAGTAGACACAAAGTTTTAAAGCAGATGCCGTTCACGGACAGTTACTAGACACCTTGGTATGTATAGCCACATAAATCACAGTTCTACAGGTTTGGTGGGAACTGCCAATTTTTATGCGCCCACTGGCTCTCACATTTCTTCAATAGTGTCATGACTCAATGTCAGATGTAAAAGTTTCTCATTCATGTTCTCCTCCATGTGAATTTATCTGTAGGGGGGAGCTCCAGCCCTGTACCCCATGGATGAAGGATCACAGGGGAAGCTGTGCTGTCTGGACAACAACCACACGCACTTCATACTGGTAGATGACGGGACACAAGGACGTTACGGGATAGAAATACCACTGAGAACTCGCCTGGAGAAATTTATCTCTTCAAACATGAAGAGATATGACAGAGATTGGATGGTACTTTCTGGGAAAACTCATCAGACTCCTTCATGTCTACCATTAGCAGAGTTTACCATTGTATGGTAGTGAGAGATATCATAAGGATGGCCCAGAAGTGACCTGTGCTTTGGAAAGTGTCTTTCCCCTGACTCAGCCAAGGATATATCACTAGTAGAGTCCATGAGCAAAAGCACAAGGATGGCCCAGAAGTGACCTGTGCCTTGGCAAGATATATATCTCACCAGTAGTGTCTATGAGCGATATCATAAGGATGGTCCAGAAGTGACCTGTGCCTTGGCCATATATATCTCACCTGTAGTGTCTATGAGCGATATCATAAGGATGGTCCAGAAGTGACCTGTGCCTTGGCAATATATCTCACCAGTAGTGTCCATGAGCGATATCATAAGGATGGTCCAGAAGTGACCTGTGTCTTGGCCATACATATCACACCAGTAGTGTCCATGAGTGATATGATAAGGATGGTCCAGAAGTGACCTGTGCCTTGGCAATATATCTCACCAGTAGTGTCCATGAGTGATATAATAAGGATGGTCCAGAAGTGACCTGTGCCTTGGCAATATATCTCACCAGTAGTGTCCATGAGCGATATCATAAGGATGGTCCAGAAGTGACCTGTGCCTTGGCAAAATATCTCACCAGTAGTGTCCATGAGCGATATATTAAGGATGGTCCAGAAGTGACCGGTGCCTTGGCAAAATATCTCACCAGTAGTGTCCATGAGCGATATATTAAGGATGGTCCAGAAGTGACCGGTGCCTTGGCAAAATATCTCACCAGTAGTGTCCATGAGCGATATCATAAGGATGGTCCAGAAATGACCTGTGCCTTGGCAAAATATCTCACCAGTAGTGTCCATGAGCAATAGCATAAGGATGGTCCAGAAGTGACCTGTGCCTTGGCAAAAACTGACATGTATTCTTATGTATTTTCCTTTCTTTATCTCAGGAACAGCCATTAAAATCCCCATAGTGTGTGTGGTGCTGGAAGGAGGTCCCGGAACATTGGACGTGAGTTCATAAATGCCCAAACGGGTCTATAGATGCCATATGGTAGGCCTATCACAGAAATGTTTCTTAACCTGAAAGTTGCCTCTGAGTGATGATGTCTTTCCAGATTGATCCATATCTTAAAGGTGAACTCCTGGGACACAAACATTCAGGGGATATAAATCCATTTTGTGAGCACCAAGTGCCTTTGAAAGCCACGTTATTACCTTGTACAGCCTTCCAGTATAACTCTAGAGATACACCACTAAATCTGTCCATAAGGATGAAATTCTTCAGTAGAGTGAACCCAGAGATTGATCTGTAGCTCCATCTGCTTGCCCAGCCACAATGCATGTGACCTAGCGGATTTAGTGTTGTATCTCCAGAGTTATACTGGAAGGCAGTAACCTGGTATATGTTCCTGTCCCGTTACAGGGTCTATCCAGGAGTCTTGTCCATGGTGAAGTTTGGTTCTGAATGTGTTGAACAATTGTGTAAATAGATAAATATCTCAACATTGCCCTCCTTGGTTGTGTGATCGCTATGTCCCATTCGTATGCTGCCATGTTGGTGTCAGGAAAACTGAAAATTGTATACTTACCTATCGGTAATTTTCCTTTCTTGACGCCAGTGCATGGCAGCATACGGGACCCTCCCATGGCTTTCGCATTGAGTTCTTGTTACGAGAATGGTGGCCTTGGGAGGCGTGTTTTCTATTTATAGTATAACTGGTCCTGTGATCGGGCAAGGGGCGGAGCTAAACCCATTTGTATGCTGCCATGTATTGGCATCAGGAAAGGAAAATTACCGACAGGTACGTATACAATTTTCCGTTATATATAAATCACAAGGAGGTACTTATTAGGTAAAAGAGTGTCTTGAAAAGTCGAGGAGGATGAAACGCATTGAGTGGAATTTGTTGATGCCACTTCTCTCCGGGGAGTGGGGTGAAGACCGACAAACCGGATTACTTTCTGGACTTGTAAGTGCATTTGCTTTTTATATTCATGCCTTATGTAAAAAATGTTATCCTATAAGTACCCCCTTGTGTTTTATATATGATGGATTATCGAGATACATGGTGACACTGGAGTGGTTGGAAAAGAGGTTATAGTTGTCTACATGCTTTCCTGAAAGAGAATTCTACAGAGATGCCTCGGATTATTTGACTATTCTGAGGAATAACGGTGGATGTGATTTCCCATGAAGAACCTCTGATGCATTAAGTAGCAATCTGACCTTTGTATATTCATCCATCAGGTCACATTCTATCTGGTGAGTGTGTGGAGGTTGATGGGAGCACGATGGTGTATTACATGGACGCACATCTTGGATTATTGGCAAAAGCACTTGAAATAGACTATTTGTAATTTAGATATTGATGGACATGCTTAAGTATGGACTATTTATATACACTTTATTGCCAAAAATATTGGGACGCCTTTACACGCACATGAACTTTAATGGCATCCCAGTCTTAGTCCGTAGGGATCAATATTGGGTTGGCTCCGCCCTTTGCCGCCATAACAGCTCCGCCTCTTCTGGGAAGGCGTCCGCAAGGTTTAGGAGTGTGACTAATGAAATGTTGGACCATTTGTGAGGTCAGGTACTGATGTTGGGGGAGGGGCTCGCAGTCTCCGCTCTAATTCATCCCAAAGGTGTTCTATCGGGTTGAGGTCAGGACTCTGTGCAGGCCAGTCACGTTCCTCCACCCCAAACTCCCCCATCCGTGTCTTTATGGACCTTGCTTTGTGCACTGGTGCGCACTCATGTTGGAACAGGAAGGGGCCGTCCCCAAACTGTTCCCACATAGTTGGGAGCATGAAATTGTACAAAATGTCTTGGTGTGCTGATGCCTTAAGAGTTCCCTTCACTGGAACTAAGGGGCCAAGCCCAACCCCTGAAAAACAACCCCCCCCCATAATCCCCCCTCCACCAAACTTTACACTTGGCACAATGCAGTCAGGCAAGTACCGTTCTCCTGGCAACCGCCAAACCCAGACACGTCCATCGGATTGCCAGACAGAGAAGCGTGATTGGTCACTCCAGAGAACACGTCTCCACTTCTCTAGAGTCCAGTGGCGGCGTGCTTTACACCACGGCATCCCACGCTTTGCATTGCACTTGGTGATGTGCGGCTTGGATGCAGCTGCTCGGCCATGGAAACCCGTTCCATGAAGCTCTCTACGCACTGTTGTTGTGCCAATCTGAAGGCCGGAGGTCTGTAGCTATTGACTCTGCAGACAGTTGGCGACTTCTGCACACTGTGCGATGAGCATGCGCTGACCCCGCTCTGTCATTTTACGTGGCCTACCACTTCCTGGCTGAGTTGCTGTTCCCAGTTGCTTCCACTTTGTTATAATACCGCTAACAGGTGACCGCGGAATATTTAGTAGCAAGGAAATGTTACTTCTCCTGCCTTCTCCAAACTCTTCACCCTTTTGTGAATAACCCTGATAGTCTTTTATAGAGAGGACCTTATTATTATTCATTTTTCACATTTTGTCACATGGTGTAGAAGCAATGTGTTTATATGACTAAGTTCTATAAATGCCATAGAGATTTCTATTTAAACAGTCGTTTGCCTTAAATGGGCCAAAAACTATTTTCCACTCTAGACTATAGTTCATTTTCTTCTGTCCAATGTTCTCATTGCTCTTACACAGACCATCTACAGTTCCATGTGTAACAACACCCCGTGTGTCATCGTGGAGGGTTCTGGTCGAGTTGCTGACATCATCGCACAAGTGGCAAATCTTAGTTCCTCCAGAATTACCATCAACCTCATTAAAGAGAAACTGCGGAATCTTTTCTCGGACTCGTATGAAAGTTTCACAGAAGCTCAAATCATCATGTGGACCAAGAAAGTGAGTGATGACCACACAATGCCTCATTGTTTCTTTTTTTCTTTACCTCTAAAATATATACAGTCTAATGCCTTCTACACTGTATAGTCACATGAAGTACCCTGGTATTGGTTTGCTTCTGAGTTCTTCTAAAAGTACATTTCCTAAATTCTGGTTTTGAACCTCTACTAGTTGTGAATGTCTTTGAAAGTCTTTGGATAAAATATAACCTTGACCTCATTGCAGATATTCACACGTGTCTCCAAATTTCTCCTGTGTCCACAGATACAAGACATTGTCCGCATGGGGTCCCTGCTCACCATCCTCCGGGAGGAGAAGGTTGGGGATCAAGGGATGGATGTGGCAATTCTGCAAGCTTTGTTGAAAGGTCAGAGATTGACACCAGCAGACAAAACATCTCTCTGAGGCTCCGTAGTGCAAGATGTATCCTCTTTCATCTAGATCAGGGGTCTCAAAACTCCGGCCCTCCAGCTGTGATGAAACTACAAATCTCATGAGGCTTTGCAAGATTCTCACAGACATGACTCCCGGAGAGAGATGCATCATGGGTTTTGTAGTTTCACCCCACAGCTGGAGGGCTGGAGGTTTGAGACCTCTGATCTAGATACTTGCTCATTAAAGTGTATCTCTAGCCAGAACTTTTTTCTTTTAGTTTTTGATAGCATAGGGAAGGTTTAGATTTCCTATCAGGCTGTATCGGTCTCTGTGTCTCTGCTGGAAAGAATAACCCTCAAATATATTGTTCTGATGACCTTTGCCACCAAGACACAACATGATAGGAAATCCACAATTTTACAGTTGTCACCAGAACAGTTGTCACCGGAGGTGAGGGGCACCTGTTCCAGTGCCTGCAGATTTCCCTTCATTTACTGCTGTACATCCAGAACAGAAAGTGAACATCCAACAAAACTCAGGCAGCAATAAAATGCATTCCTTACTCTATTCAAAACTTACAGGGTTATTCACAAAAGGGTGAAGAGTTTGGAGAAGGCCGGAGAAGTAACCATTCTAGGACAACATCGCTGATTTGGAAAAAGTCTCCAATTCAACTCACTTTCCAGTTCAGCGATGTTGTCCTAGATTGTTCCCTTCTCCTGCCTTCTCCAAACTCCTCACCATTTTATGAATAACCCTGTAAATAAAAACCATTGTGAAAAACAATATTGTGCCGAGCTAATAATCATACATATCTAATAAATTGAAACATATATAAGTGAGTCACATATATGAGCCTTCAAACAAATGAGGCATAGAAAATATCTACACAAAGACAACAAAGCAATATAGACAATAAAAAGTCTCAAGGAAAAAACAAAAGCAAACAATGGTGATTGTGCAAAACAAAAACAAAAAATCCTTCAGATGATTCGCAGCCAATCTGCATATAACTCTCAGGCAAGGATAATCACACAATGCAGGCAGACCTTCACCTCCACCCAGTGAGTGATGACAACAAGTGAGTGCTCACCTGGGGAGGTAGACCTACAGAGCTAGGTCAAATGCGCTTTTTCCCTTCTTAATGGGGGAGGGAAGCCCATGCACAGAAAAGGCGATAAGGTCTCCTCAGATCACAGGTACCAGTATAAATCCAGGTGGAAAGAGAAAAAGGACAAGGACATAGTGCGTAACGTCCAATAAAAATGCAATTTATTAAATATAAAATGTGTACTCACAATGATATAAACAGTACAGGCATTAGATACAATTTAATGACATTAGAAGCCTTACTAATGACACCTTTGACTGTTTCCAAACGTCACTGTCATTTTACTGAGTGCCCCTTACCGTGTGGTATTTTTTGTCAGGAACCCCTGAAGTGAGGGCAGATACTGTAAGTACAATATACACGTCTCCGCCAATACCTCATGCTTCATAACAATAATAAAATAATCCTCAAGTTCGCTTTTACAGATCACGTATTTGTTACGCCTTTAGGCTGTTACTTCGAAAGTAGTTGAGTTTGCAGATGTCCCCCAAAGAACCGGCATGAAGTACCCTAGGTGGACCCGTAGCTTTGCCTGGAAGCCTTTGCCGGGGAGGTCAGGAGAGAGTGGTCAGTTTATATATCCCCACCAGTTACTGGTTAGGGTGTGGAGAAGCCAACAAATACATGAAGGGGCACAGAAACACTATGGCGACCTACTAAGGGAAGTCTTCCTAGAACGTAAGAAGGCATCATATAATGACCATAGATCTCTCTTTCAGCCTCTCACAGTGCAGAATACAATGGCCAGGAGAACTGGGACCATCAGCTGAAACTCGCCGTGTCCTGGAACCGGCCAGACATTGCAGAAACTCAGATCTTTACTGAAGACTGGACATGGAAGGTTGGACAAACTTACTCTTTGTTGTCACTTCTGACCCGTTCATTGCTTCCCCTCATTGTGATTATCATGATAAAATTCTATGTTGTCTCTAGTCAGCCATGCATTATATTCTGATATGACCACAAGGTAGGAACATATACAGTATTTTAGCATGGTTAAGTTGTACTTTTATTACGCCGGAAACAGAATTTGTGGTGACTTACTGAAGTCTTGTTGACGTTTGCTAAATGTTTCCAATGTAAAGCTTCTTCTTGCTTGTCTTCTAGCCCTCAGATCTGTATGACTGCCTGACATTGTCATTCATTGAAGACAAGCCTTCATTTGTGCGCCTGTTCCTGGAGCGTGGAGTCAGTCTGTCGGAGTACCTCACCTGGGAGACTCTCACCAACTTGTACAACAATACAGATCCGTCCAGTTCAATTCACAGCAAACTTGAGAGACACGCCACAGTGGAGGGATCAAAGGAAGTTGTTGTATCTTCCATAGAACTTCATCATGTCTCCCGTGTCCTGCAAGAGCTTTTGGGAGACCTTACAGAGCCCCTGTACCCGGAAGCCAAGCGTAAGCGTATGGCACAAGTCAACATCAAGGTGATGAATGTGGCCTTTGTAAAATGAGAAGAACCTGAAATTCTCAGACACAGACTCAGAATGATATTTATAGATCCTGCCAGGAAATAAGACATTGGGGCGCATTTACTGAACGTTTGGGACCTGGTAGTCTTATGTTACAGGTTAAGGCTTTCTGTATCTCAGAAGAGCATATAGTATGGCGGCTTTGTAGGAGATATAAGGATTAGAAAACAATGGTCTTTTATTTAGGGATGAGTGGAGTGATTTCTTCGGAATTAAGTTACTTAGGTGAAATTTGCTTGAAAAACTCTAATGTTCTGTAGTCATAAGGTATCTATGTTTTTAGAAGGTCCATTTAGGGTGCTTTAGTATGTTTACTGAGCTTTATATTTGTGGGCTCTCTCCTTTTTCTCTGTGTTGTGCTATTGGTAACTAGGCAGATATAGCTCAAGGAAATAGGGCTCTTCAGCTACCCAATAATGTCATTAGGAATGTCCCAGACCCACTGACTTGGTGATAAATGTTCTCTCAGGGTGAAGTTCTTGTCCTCAGATTGTTGAGAATGATGGGCACCAGTCACTTTGCTTAGGTTTTAAGATATTTAATAGCCCATGTGCACAAAGATAGTGAGAAGGAAGGTGAAGGGAGCACAGGATACCTGTATGTGTACTTAAACACAGTCCTTGGTCTTTTGCATGTCTTCCAGACTTCCTGGGTCACTCTCTCATTGGGCTCTACTGGCTGGGCACTTAGACTTGACAACTGAGGTTCAAGTTACAAATGTAAGCCGGCAAAAAAATTGTTTTGTCTAGTTTCGGATGTTTCATTATTTCGTTTTTCGGGATTCGAGTCTGAAAGTCAATTCGTTTAGGCATTCGGATGATTTTGAAATTTTGTTAACTTTCAGATGAGTGAAATGATCATTACGATGACATTTTTTTGCAGAAAAGTGACATTTACAGGGCTATTCATAAAATGGTGAAGAGTTTGGAGAAGGCCGGAGAAGTGAACAATCTAGGACAACATAGCTGAACTGGAAAGTGAGCTGAATTGGGGAATTGATGCAAATCGGCTATTTTGGCCTAGATTGTTCACCTCTCTGGCCTTCTCCAAACTCTTCACCCTTTTGTGAATAGCCCTGTAAATGTTTAGGTCTGGTAGGAGGGATGTTAGGGGACCCCTCATGAAAAAAACAAAACAGCATGCGGTTCCCTGACAATTAATACCAGACCTGTTAAGTCTGGTACGAATATTATAGGGGAACCCTAACACCAAAAAACCCCCAAAAAACTTGCAGTCCCCCCTAAAATCCCTTACCAGACCCTTAATCTGGGCAGCAGCCTGGCAGGGCAGGAAACGGAAGGGGGGGGGAGGGACGAGCAAGCGAGCGGCCCTCCCTCCATCCACCATACTCGGCAATGGGAGGGCGAACTTTCTCTCTAAGGTCTGCTTCACATCAGGCAGGGGGTGGTGCAATAGCAAGCCTGCTATTGGTTATTGCACTTTAAAATAGCCAATATCAGAATGGCTGCCTCCCACTGCCTTCTGTCAGTCCGCAGACGAGCGGACCTGGGAGAGAAAGTTCTCTTTCAGGTCCACTGCTCTGCTGATTGACAGAAGGCAGTGGGCAGAGCAATAGCCAGGTTAGCAATAGAAAGGTTACTGTGGCGCTTTCAAATGTACCACCTCCATATGGGGGACAACCGCAGTACTGCTCCTTCTAGGTTTAACTGCACTCCACGGCAGCCAGTAACTTCACAGTGACCTCCCAGGAGGGGAGATCCCCGCAACTTCCCACACCATGAGGCTTTAGGACAAGACAGATGGTCAAAGATGCATGGAAAAAAACCCTGGAGGCAAGACCCATGCGCCAGGAAGTGCCTCCGAAATTTAACGCTCCCAGCATGCACAGCAAGCACATCTTTAACATGTAATCTAACATGGTTATCTCTGGAACACCGTGCTGGGACAAGCTCAATACAGCATGTTACATAGTATTTGGGGTTGAATAAAGACATACGTCCATCAAGTCCAACCCATATAGGTCCACGCATCATCTCATTCTTAGGGATACTGGTATCCCTGGATTTTATGGTCCCTCAAGAAATTGTCCAAACGTTTCTTGAACAAATCTACACTCTTGGCTGAAATCACTGCCGATGGCCGATGTGACTGATCTAATGACTCCATACTTAGAGAGCACAAGCCAGCACACTTCTAAGCTGACCAACATCTCACAACCAGATTACAAAAAGAATTTAGGGACACACTACATCCATACATGTGCATTTTATTTGTTATATTTATACTGTTGCTTAAATATTTTTTATTTGACTATTTTTGGCTGTCTGTGCTTTATGTAAAAAAAAGGTAAAAAAAACCCCAAGCAATTCAGTGGCTGGTTTTGACAGGCCCAGGATAATAAAAGCCTCTGTAAACGCTCATTAGCATTTAAAGTCAATTGCACCCTTAAAAACCCACAAAAATTACCTTAATTACCTATATCTCATCCATACCTATATTGACTGGTGCCTGTCTCTGGCTTTTTTCTCATATGTTGCTCTCTCAACTATTCCTCCTTTTAAGTCACTTTGTACTCCTTCTACTAAACCTCTACGTTCTGTCTCTCTGCTGCTTTTAGTTCTTAAACAGGCCACCAGTCCGGAAGGGGGTGCAGATAGTACTATTCAGTCGGTAGAGTTAGGATCTCTAATTTGTATATTCTTTCTTGACATTTTCTCTGTTTTGCCCATCTCTCTCTGTTTTCCTCCTTCTTAATTATCTCACCCCTTACTTCTTGAGAATGGTTGGCGTTGATGTGGATGGAAGTAAATGGAATAGGTAAAAGTCATGATATGAACCACCTCCTGTTGTAGGATCTCCTTTAATTTTGATGACCTGCGATGACCACCTGGTGTATCAAAGAAAAAAATGACAATTATATGTTAGCATTGGTTAAAAACATGAGTCTGATATGAATTTTGTATCCTCAGATGAATGGGAAAGTGGGAGCTATGAAGAAAAACAAAAAACACCAGCAGATGGACCACCCCGTGAGGGATCTTCTCATCTGGTGCATCGTGCAAAACCGGGCTGAGTTGGCGGACATCATCTGGAATCTGGTAGAAAAATACTCTTCCATCCAGTCTTTGCCTTTTTTTCCCGCCAGTTGCCGATGTTCTGCAGCACAGGGTGTACCCATCCTCAGTGATCAGAAAATTAGAGATATAACAATGGACTTTCATTATGGTGGGCTTTAAAACTCATGAAAAAATAAATGCCTATCAACAGGTTTTCCTTTTTTTTTTAGTATCAGCCTAAGACAATTGTTCCTCATTGTTCTCTGATACAAAATGTCATGTTTTATTTGATGGATCAGTCCACAAACATTTACATTTATTTCATTTAATATTACAATTATTAGAATAAAGTGAAAAAAACAAAAATTTCCTCTAGATCTGGCCTAATGCTTTCATTTCCTTCTCCTGACAGAATCAGGACAATGTGGCCGGAGCCCTGGCCTGCACCAAAATCCTGAAGGCTCTTTCTAAGGAGGAGGAAGACTCTGAGAGCGTGGAGGAGATGACAGCACTTGCAAACATCTATGAGGAACGAGCTGCAGGTAAGACGTATATTTTAACATTACAGCGTTCAGTTTAATGGGGAACGGGAGGTATGAGTGCCCTGTTCACTGCAGCTTCAAATCCAATAGGGAACAGGAGGTGGGAAAAAACTGTGGTGGTTGTCTGTCGCAGAGGCGCCCGTGTGGTTGTGGGTTATGTAGGCAGTGACAGATTGCCATATAGTATCCAGCTGCACATGTTTGTACACACACCATAGATCTGAAAAAGTGACTTGGAGTCACAAAACGCGTTTTTTTTGCGTTTTTACAAATGATATCAATTGAATTAAGATTCACTATATCATCGGGACTTTACTCTGAATCAGTCAAGCCTACAACACCCACAACCACACGGGCTCCTATGCAACAGACAGCCACCATGGGTTTTCTCCAATAATCTTCAATCCAGTGTGGTGAGTTTCCTCTTCCGGGCTTATTGATGCCCCAGGTCATTGAACTCACTTACTGTGAGTCCAAGGTGCAGGTTGGAGCCTTGACACCTTGGGCTCACAGGAAGTGGGACTTTTGCAGCATTCAATATCTACCCTCTGTCAGAGGAAAGGGAGGGCTAAAAGAACCCTTGACATAATTGGACCCGGGTGAAGGCCACCAGTCTGCAGGTGGAGCTATTTTTAAACTTGTTTTCCCCATCTCCTTACTACATGATAAAAAAAGCCTTTCAATCCTTCTACCCATTCATTCCTCCTATCCCTTTCCCTGAACAGGAGTGTTTTCTGAATGTTATCGCGGTGATGATAAACGAGCAGAACTTCTCTTGATCCATGTCACCTCCAAATGGGGAAGGACCACAGCCCTGGAACTGGCTCAGGAGTCTCAAGCTTTGACCTTCATGTCACAAGGAGGTGTCCAGGTTTGTCTGCCATGTATTTTTTTGCCTGACCTAATATAATATGCCCAATACAGAAATGTATAGCCTATCCTCACTCTGAACTGACATATTGTGAATCTCAAGGTCTGCATTATATATCCAGCCATAAGGCATGAGGCACCAAGGTCTTCATGGAAATGCTGTATTTCTCTGTTACAGTTGAAATGTAGGAAAAAGTCAGTACTCCCTGTAACGTACGTATGTAAATTAACCTTCAGTCCTACCAAGCATTAACCAGTCCCCTCCCCTTTTCTAATTACATCCGTTCCTCATGAGTCCCCTCCAGTCACCTTTAGTCTCAGCCAGCTCCCACCAATCCAACTAGTCCATTCTAGTTACCCCCTGTGACGGACTGCACCATCACTTTGCTAGTAATCGGTGGGTAAGAGGCCAGTCTGCAGCCCCCTCCAACTAGCAAAGTGATGGTGCAGTCCGTCACACCCCCATTCCCCTACATTTTACCTTCAATCACCTCCGGTCACCTGCATTCCCCTCTAGTCTGCTCTGGTCCCAGTTAGCTTCAGTTACTTCTATTTTCCCCCAGTCACCTCCAGCCCCTCCATTCTCTTTAAGTCAACTCCAGTCACCGACCTTCCCCTCAAGTCTACTCCATGCAAATCTATTAACCTGAAATCTACTCCAGTAACCTCCAGTCATTTCCAGTCCCTTCCTGTCACCTTCAGACACAACCTTTTACCTCGAGACACCTCTAGTCACTTACAGTACTCTCCAGACACAAGTAATAACCTCCAGACACCTCCAGTTACTTCCAGTTTCCTCTTACGCCATCCAGTGTCCCAGTCTTCTAGAGTTCCCTCCAGTCTAATTAGTTCCCTGCAGTTTCCTCTTATCCCCTCCAGTCTCCCTGCAGTCACCTCCAATCTTCTCTTGTTTCCAGTCTCCTAAAGTCCCCTCTAGTCTTTTCAGTCTTCTCCAGTCTCCTCCAGCCACCTCCAGTCTCATAGCGCCCTCTTCAGAAGTTTCCAGCCACCATGATCTTTTCTGCAGTATATTTTAAAATATAATCAGTTTCTTTTACTCAGGCAGTGAAACAAGTAGCTTTTGCCTAGTTTTTCTTCTGACTTAGTCAGCAGTTTTACGTGCTAAGGGGCAGATAAAAATGGTGCAATCTCTTGGTCAGGCATTCTGGAAATAAAAATATTGGAACTCGCTCTGTACTGACCTTCACAGCGAAATAGCCAAAAGCTGTCTGGCTCTTGCACCCACCCACAGGGCCAGATTTACTCTCTCTGTTGCCCCAATGCCAGATTCCTCAATGCACCCCGGTGTATGCAGGCTGCATACAAGTGATCTCGGCAACATCGCTGAGACCACTTGTACAAAACAAGTGGCGGCTTCCCCGCTGTACATTTAGCTCTGCTTGCTCACAGCAGGGCTAAATGTAGAAATCAACTACCCACCCGGCGCCCGGGAATTGCATGTCCTTGTAATATTGGAATGCCAATGTTGTCCCTGTCGGAAATACAACAGCATATTTTTATGTACTGTAATTTGTCTTTTGAGCTGTAGATGGTGCTGTAGTTCAATATTAGTCTCTGTGTGCATGCTTCTCTATGAGACACAGGAAGTTCTTTTCTCTTTCTGTTTTCTTTATAATGCTGTATGCATATGTGTAATGTTCTTCTAAGCAAGTAAAACTTAAAGGAGAACTACGAGGTGAGTGTTTTTCACTCACCTCATAGTTCATAGCCGACCTGTGACAATGAAAGTGTCACAGGTCGGCTCAGTAGATCGGGAGGTGAGCGAACACATACCGGCGTTCGCCCCCCTCTCGATCCTGTCACGGCTCTCTGCCAGGGGAGGGGCTGGATTCCCCCCTCCCCGCTCTCATCCGCCAGCACTGACTGGCGGAACGGACGGGGGAGGGGGCGGGTACAGCTGGCTCTTCCTCTAGATAGGCAGAGCCATCTGTCAGTCATGCAGCTGGGCGGATCCAGACATAATTGTCGGGATCCGCTTCAGCTGTGGCGTCTCAGTATATAGAGAGCTACAGCTCGCGGTATACTGAGCCTAGGGTGATGGAAGGAAGCTAGTTTGTGTCCTCCCGTTACCCTAAGGAGAACTATGGGGAAAAGCCCTGACCCCCATAGTTCTCCATTAATTTAGCATTCCTCAAGATCTCATCTTCATCTAAACACAACCAACAGTCCCTTACATCTTATGTTTTTTTAAATGCCATCCTCTTCTCATTGATATGCTGTTTACTATCAGATTCAGCCACGCAGGTTTACCTGTTGTTTTTTTTATTTCTGTTGCCCAAAGATATGCATTGGCTAATGCCATTGTTTACTATATCCTTAAAACAATCTCACCTATCCTCAGCGTTCTTTGTTAGAATTAACCGGTCCCATTTGGTATCATGCAGTAAGGTTGGCAGTTTACCAAAGTTTGCCTTTTTGAGGTTTTGAGTTCTTGTCAAACCGCCATGCCTCTCTTTGTTGTACACTTCTGTAAATGTAATCACTCTATGATCACTGTCACCCAAGTTTTCCCAAGTTGCTTTGACTGCAACTATCTCCACATTGTTTGAAATGATTAGATCTCATATTGCATTCATCGTGGCTGGGACTTCCACCATGTGATCCAAGAAACTGTCCCTCAATAAGTTCAGGAAACGGGAAGCCTTGGTTGAGTGTGCGGTTCCTTTAGTCCAGGGGTCAGCAACCTTAAACACTCAAAGAGCCATTTGGACCCGTTTCCCACAGAAAACAAAACACCGGGAGCCACAAAACCCTTTTGCCATCTAAAATGAAGATAACACGGCATACATCATTTTTTACCTTTATGCTATGTATATAGGTATATGTGGGCTTAGTAACGCACTGGACTCGGGGCTTACCTGAGACCCCACCTGAGTGTGACCCTGCAGAGCACACCATAGATCCTGCACAGCCCATCTGAGACTATCTATGGTGGGCTCTGCAGGGCCTCAGGTGGGCTGGTCCCTTTCACTGTACTTCCTCCTAACTCCTCTTACCTAGTGCTGCTGGGGCCAGGCCTCCTCCACCCCCTCCCCTGTCACCTCTGCCATGCCGCCCCTGGTACAGCTGATACTCATGTAAGAGGCCCCCCAGGCTGCCCAGACCCCTCACATGGGTACCGGCCATACACACACTTCTCCTCTCCCGCTGTCTGTTACTAGGGATGCAGCAGGGAGAGGAGGTGAGTCACAGGACCCTGCACTGCTGCATATTCCACTAGAGGGTTGCCCAGGACCGGACCTCACTGGACCCCCCCACAGCCTCAGGCTGGAAAGGGAGCCGCATCAGAGGGATGAAAGAGCCACATGCAGCTCCGGAGCCGCAGGTTGCTGACCCCTGCTTTAGTCCAATCAATGTTGGGATAATTGAAGCCCTCCATTATAATAATGTTTCCTTGTTTCCCAGCCATTTCAATCTGTGAGAGGAGCTGAGTCTCCTCTCCCTCCTTTATGTTGGGGGGTCTATAGCATACACCCACAATCCGTTTTAAAGTAGGCCCATTCTTATTTAGCTCCAGCCACAAAGACTCCACACCATCACAATTGTCATTAGTGAGGTTGTCTCGCATGTTCACTTTCAGATCACTCTTCACATACATGCACACCTCTCCTCTCCTTCTACCGACCCCGTGCCTCCAAAATAGGTGATACTCTTGTATATTAACTGCCTAATGATGCGAGCTGTCCAGCCAGGTTTCTGACTGTTACTTCCATCAAGCGGAAGTCCTCCTCGAGTAATAGAATTTCAAGATCCTCCACTTTGGTAGTTAAACCTCAAGCATTTGTGCTCATACCCTTTAATCTAGTGTTACGTGGTTTATTTTTTGCCCATTTCTGAATTGCCCAGATATCTTGGGGCAGCCATATAGTATCTCTTAGGGTAGCCAGAGATCATAGTATTTCTATTGCTCATTACTCTGATTTCTGATACCCTACCCTCCTGTGCCACATGAAACAATATAAAGAAAAACTGTCCAATGTCTTCCCGCAGATGCTTCTCACAAAGACCTGGTGGGGGAACCTCTCAGTGGACAATGGCTTCATCCAGATTTTGCTGTGTATGTTGCTCGTCCCTCTCATTTACAGCGGCCTCATCGGCTACAGGTCAGTCATTTCTCCCATTACAGTTATTTATAGATTGCTGAGTATTCTGCCATCCGGATGTCTGGTCATCAGTGTGAATATCAATGGTGAAAGGCCAGCCAGTGTCTGCGTAGTTGGGGGGGCTTAGCAATGGTGGATCTCTGTGATTCGCGCCCAGGGCAGAGCAACCACCAACTCTGCAAAAATACTGATCTTTAACCAGTGAGGATAACACGTGAAAGCTCGGTAGTATTCCGATACCAACGGTCACAGGCCGGAGCAGCTACACATAAAATATCATCTAACCTGGCCTGGCATAGGAGGTACAAATTCGGTCAGGACAGATCTGGGGGCTATGACCAGCTGAACTACAGGCAAATAGATAAAACACATATATTGTGTGTATCTTTCATTGTTTTAAACCCCCATTCCTCAATGCCCCATCTTTTCTAACTAAGAATACCTAAACACCTTCCCCAATGATCTTTTGTGTACAAGAGATTAGGGAAAAGTAATAAAAAGAAAGATTTTATGATATTTAAGGAATATTAAACTGTTCTAAAGGGTTTTTTTGAGTCAGGAGTTTTGCTTTAAGGTGCCAATACACCTATAGATTATCTGCCGATTTTCTGTGGTCAGCTGGAAAAATGTGCAACAGATTGGCCCAGGTGGAGATTACTCCATCCACACAGTTAAGTGTAGATGGAGGAATCTGTTGCACCTTTTCCATCTGACCACAGAAAATCTGCAGATAATTGTAAGGGGTGTGGCCAGCTTTAGGCACTGAAAATGTTAGTTTTGGACTTTGATTTTTTACTGATCTTGTTGTTGATCCAACATGGGACCATGTGCAATGGAATCAATGGGATTGGTGTTATTGGAAAGGGCTGATTGCAGTTTAACAGGACAAGTGAGCTGCCCTGGGCTATCAGACATGCCAGGCCTCCTCCATATCACTAGACTGGCCAGTTTGGTGTCCAGGCCTGATCAATAGTATATAGAAGATTACAGATGAAGAAACAATTTCTAAGGTATCACAGATATATAGTCAATAATATCTCTTGTTATGCTTATATGTCATACACTCAGTTCCTGTCGATGTTTAAACCAGTTCTTGCACCGCTTTTATTGTAGGAAAGGCTTCACAAACTCCCCGTCTTTCCTCGATGCAACTTCAAGCGAGCGGAGAAATCGGAGTGTTCGCCAAGGTCCTGAGGAAACATCAAGGAGGTAAGGCAGAGTGGACATCCTCAGTTATTATATTACCAAATCCGGATTAAATATTATTAGTGTTGACACTGACTATTATGAGCCATGTAATTACCATGTGCTCATAGAGATGAGACGCCTCAAGATTACAACTGTATAAACACAGAGGAGCTAACTGATTCTGTGGCCTGTGCCCACCTTATCATCATCATCCTTACCATCCTGGAGACAGACCCATCTCAGCCCCCTACAGCTGTCAATATCTGCCACCTAGATCAAAGCCACCCATGTCACTGACCATCATCTCACCACAAACCTCTCCATGGTGGTATCCAGCTTCTGATCAAATATCCATCCATAAACTTATTTAATTGCTGAGCTAAGGCCAGGGCCGGATCTACTCTCTCTGTTGCCGTAAGGCCGGGTTCCTCAATGCCTCTCCCCCCCCCAAATGGAGAATGGCAACCTGATGGACGGACGGCAGGGTTTTAATTCTTTTTTTTTATTTTTTCTTTACTATTGTTTTAATTTATATTTTTTTTACTTTTCCATTTTTATTTTTTTTGCTGTGTGATAGCATTTGAAGATGACAGGTTTGC
>NW_017308114.1:167954-174321 GCF_000935625.1 Nanorana parkeri | reverse complement strand
GATCCTGTCACGGCTCTCTGCCAGGGGAGGGGCTGGATTCCCCCCTCCCCGCTCTCATCCGCCAGCACTGACTGGCGGAACGGACGGGGGAGGGGGCGGGTACAGCTGGCTCTTCCTCTAGATAGGCAGAGCCATCTGTCAGTCATGCAGCTGGGCGGATCCAGACATAATTGTCGGGATCCGCTTCAGCTGTGGCGTCTCAGTATATAGAGAGCTACAGCTCGCGGTATACTGAGCCTAGGGTGATGGAAGGAAGCTAGTTTGTGTCCTCCCGTTACCCTAAGGAGAACTATGGGGAAAAGCCCTGACCCCCATAGTTCTCCATTAATTTAGCATTCCTCAAGATCTCATCTTCATCTAAACACAACCAACAGTCCCTTACATCTTATGTTTTTTTAAATGCCATCCTCTTCTCATTGATATGCTGTTTACTATCAGATTCAGCCACGCAGGTTTACCTGTTGTTTTTTTTATTTCTGTTGCCCAAAGATATGCATTGGCTAATGCCATTGTTTACTATATCCTTAAAACAATCTCACCTATCCTCAGCGTTCTTTGTTAGAATTAACCGGTCCCATTTGGTATCATGCAGTAAGGTTGGCAGTTTACCAAAGTTTGCCTTTTTGAGGTTTTGAGTTCTTGTCAAACCGCCATGCCTCTCTTTGTTGTACACTTCTGTAAATGTAATCACTCTATGATCACTGTCACCCAAGTTTTCCCAAGTTGCTTTGACTGCAACTATCTCCACATTGTTTGAAATGATTAGATCTCATATTGCATTCATCGTGGCTGGGACTTCCACCATGTGATCCAAGAAACTGTCCCTCAATAAGTTCAGGAAACGGGAAGCCTTGGTTGAGTGTGCGGTTCCTTTAGTCCAGGGGTCAGCAACCTTAAACACTCAAAGAGCCATTTGGACCCGTTTCCCACAGAAAACAAAACACCGGGAGCCACAAAACCCTTTTGCCATCTAAAATGAAGATAACACGGCATACATCATTTTTTACCTTTATGCTATGTATATAGGTATATGTGGGCTTAGTAACGCACTGGACTCGGGGCTTACCTGAGACCCCACCTGAGTGTGACCCTGCAGAGCACACCATAGATCCTGCACAGCCCATCTGAGACTATCTATGGTGGGCTCTGCAGGGCCTCAGGTGGGCTGGTCCCTTTCACTGTACTTCCTCCTAACTCCTCTTACCTAGTGCTGCTGGGGCCAGGCCTCCTCCACCCCCTCCCCTGTCACCTCTGCCATGCCGCCCCTGGTACAGCTGATACTCATGTAAGAGGCCCCCCAGGCTGCCCAGACCCCTCACATGGGTACCGGCCATACACACACTTCTCCTCTCCCGCTGTCTGTTACTAGGGATGCAGCAGGGAGAGGAGGTGAGTCACAGGACCCTGCACTGCTGCATATTCCACTAGAGGGTTGCCCAGGACCGGACCTCACTGGACCCCCCCACAGCCTCAGGCTGGAAAGGGAGCCGCATCAGAGGGATGAAAGAGCCACATGCAGCTCCGGAGCCGCAGGTTGCTGACCCCTGCTTTAGTCCAATCAATGTTGGGATAATTGAAGCCCTCCATTATAATAATGTTTCCTTGTTTCCCAGCCATTTCAATCTGTGAGAGGAGCTGAGTCTCCTCTCCCTCCTTTATGTTGGGGGGTCTATAGCATACACCCACAATCCGTTTTAAAGTAGGCCCATTCTTATTTAGCTCCAGCCACAAAGACTCCACACCATCACAATTGTCATTAGTGAGGTTGTCTCGCATGTTCACTTTCAGATCACTCTTCACATACATGCACACCTCTCCTCTCCTTCTACCGACCCCGTGCCTCCAAAATAGGTGATACTCTTGTATATTAACTGCCTAATGATGCGAGCTGTCCAGCCAGGTTTCTGACTGTTACTTCCATCAAGCGGAAGTCCTCCTCGAGTAATAGAATTTCAAGATCCTCCACTTTGGTAGTTAAACCTCAAGCATTTGTGCTCATACCCTTTAATCTAGTGTTACGTGGTTTATTTTTTGCCCATTTCTGAATTGCCCAGATATCTTGGGGCAGCCATATAGTATCTCTTAGGGTAGCCAGAGATCATAGTATTTCTATTGCTCATTACTCTGATTTCTGATACCCTACCCTCCTGTGCCACATGAAACAATATAAAGAAAAACTGTCCAATGTCTTCCCGCAGATGCTTCTCACAAAGACCTGGTGGGGGAACCTCTCAGTGGACAATGGCTTCATCCAGATTTTGCTGTGTATGTTGCTCGTCCCTCTCATTTACAGCGGCCTCATCGGCTACAGGTCAGTCATTTCTCCCATTACAGTTATTTATAGATTGCTGAGTATTCTGCCATCCGGATGTCTGGTCATCAGTGTGAATATCAATGGTGAAAGGCCAGCCAGTGTCTGCGTAGTTGGGGGGGCTTAGCAATGGTGGATCTCTGTGATTCGCGCCCAGGGCAGAGCAACCACCAACTCTGCAAAAATACTGATCTTTAACCAGTGAGGATAACACGTGAAAGCTCGGTAGTATTCCGATACCAACGGTCACAGGCCGGAGCAGCTACACATAAAATATCATCTAACCTGGCCTGGCATAGGAGGTACAAATTCGGTCAGGACAGATCTGGGGGCTATGACCAGCTGAACTACAGGCAAATAGATAAAACACATATATTGTGTGTATCTTTCATTGTTTTAAACCCCCATTCCTCAATGCCCCATCTTTTCTAACTAAGAATACCTAAACACCTTCCCCAATGATCTTTTGTGTACAAGAGATTAGGGAAAAGTAATAAAAAGAAAGATTTTATGATATTTAAGGAATATTAAACTGTTCTAAAGGGTTTTTTTGAGTCAGGAGTTTTGCTTTAAGGTGCCAATACACCTATAGATTATCTGCCGATTTTCTGTGGTCAGCTGGAAAAATGTGCAACAGATTGGCCCAGGTGGAGATTACTCCATCCACACAGTTAAGTGTAGATGGAGGAATCTGTTGCACCTTTTCCATCTGACCACAGAAAATCTGCAGATAATTGTAAGGGGTGTGGCCAGCTTTAGGCACTGAAAATGTTAGTTTTGGACTTTGATTTTTTACTGATCTTGTTGTTGATCCAACATGGGACCATGTGCAATGGAATCAATGGGATTGGTGTTATTGGAAAGGGCTGATTGCAGTTTAACAGGACAAGTGAGCTGCCCTGGGCTATCAGACATGCCAGGCCTCCTCCATATCACTAGACTGGCCAGTTTGGTGTCCAGGCCTGATCAATAGTATATAGAAGATTACAGATGAAGAAACAATTTCTAAGGTATCACAGATATATAGTCAATAATATCTCTTGTTATGCTTATATGTCATACACTCAGTTCCTGTCGATGTTTAAACCAGTTCTTGCACCGCTTTTATTGTAGGAAAGGCTTCACAAACTCCCCGTCTTTCCTCGATGCAACTTCAAGCGAGCGGAGAAATCGGAGTGTTCGCCAAGGTCCTGAGGAAACATCAAGGAGGTAAGGCAGAGTGGACATCCTCAGTTATTATATTACCAAATCCGGATTAAATATTATTAGTGTTGACACTGACTATTATGAGCCATGTAATTACCATGTGCTCATAGAGATGAGACGCCTCAAGATTACAACTGTATAAACACAGAGGAGCTAACTGATTCTGTGGCCTGTGCCCACCTTATCATCATCATCCTTACCATCCTGGAGACAGACCCATCTCAGCCCCCTACAGCTGTCAATATCTGCCACCTAGATCAAAGCCACCCATGTCACTGACCATCATCTCACCACAAACCTCTCCATGGTGGTATCCAGCTTCTGATCAAATATCCATCCATAAACTTATTTAATTGCTGAGCTAAGGCCAGGGCCGGATCTACTCTCTCTGTTGCCGTAAGGCCGGGTTCCTCAATGCCTCTCCCCCCCCCAAATGGAGAATGGCAACCTGATGGACGGACGGCAGGGTTTTAATTCTTTTTTTTTATTTTTTCTTTACTATTGTTTTAATTTATATTTTTTTTACTTTTCCATTTTTATTTTTTTTGCTGTGTGATAGCATTTGAAGATGACAGGTTCGGAGAGGTGGGGGCAGACCATGGAGGGGGGGCGGACCATGGAGGGGGGGGACTGACCTGCAGGCTGCATACAAGTGATCTTGGTGACATCGCTGAGATCACTTGTACAAAACGAGCAGCTGTACATTTAGCCCGGATTGCCCGAAGCAGAGCTAAATGTAGAAAAAATTATACGTCCGGCGGGTGTGCCGCCCCTCTACTCCCTGCTGCCCCGAGACCAGGCCTTGTGGAAAATCCGGCCCTGCCTACAGTGGCTACAAAACGCTGCCCATTAGTTGAGGACTAACTGTGTGAATACCAGTCTGTTCTCCTCTTGCTTATCTGGTAGTGACCTTTAATTGCATAATTAAATAGAACATTGAAATCACATTATTTGCCAAAAATCCTATCTGAAAATGCATTCTATGCCCCCATTACAAATAGCTTCACATTGGCTTTCATTCTAGAGATCCCACAAAAGGCTCCATCTTAAAAAAAACGCCTCACCAGTCTCCATCCTAAATACCTCCACATTGGCCTCTTTCATAAGCACCTCCACCCCATCCTCAGTCATAAACACCTCCATACTGGTCTCTGTCATATACACCACCACACAAGCCTCCATCAGAAACACCTGACACTGGCCTCCATCATAAACACCTCCGCACCAGCTTCCATTATAAACACCTCTCAACCAACCTCCATCTTAAACACCTGCACCCTGACCGTTATCATAGACGTCTGTCAATTGGCCTTGATAATAACCGCCTCTACAGCAGTCTCTAATGAGCACCTCATAGTCACCTCATGTAAGGTACAGAAAGCCACCCCGGGTTCATGCGCATGTCCTGCAGCGTGCTCCTGTACTTAGGCTTAAAGGCAAATATGCTCTTAATAAACGGCGCGCGCGTATTGGATTCCGTGCACGCAAACGTCAGCTCGCTACGCACGCACGTTGAGTGACATCTGATCCACTATAAAGTCAGTGTGAGTCCTGAATCCATTGCTGACTGGTCACAGCTGTATCCTGATCCTGCTGCTTGGCTTCCTGTGTTCTGATCCGGCTTCATCCTTGACCCTGTTTCTGATTACCGAATTGGCAATTCTACCTGGCAACTGGCTTCCTTGTGTTTGATCCTGGCTTGTGACCCCGACTACTCTGTGTTTCTTGATTTGGCATCTTATCCTTGCAAGTGTTTCACTGTGAATGACCATGGCCTGTGACCTCGACTATGCTCCTGATTCACCTGTGGCATCCACTGGGCTTTCCTGCTTGGACTCTGTGTTGTGTCTCTTCATGTCCGCTCCAGCCCATTACTCCATGTTGCTGCCCAGCCTGTGGCCCAGTCTCTGCCATTACCGTACTGAGGTCAGCGCCATCAAATTCAGAAGCCGTGTTTACCAACGCAGCGGCACTCGTGTGTCCCTGAGTCCCCACTTATCCTGTTATCATCTCCAGGGGAGTTGGACTAGTGGAGCAAGGGAAGTCTCCACCCAGGTACGTGACACCTCAACACCAGCCACCGGCCTGTAGTACTGAAAATGATTGTTTTTATATATCAGTTATATTATTGAACTCTGATGACCGAAAATTTCCCAATTTTTCCTCCAGACCCAGACCGTACACCTGTTCCTGGAAGCTCAAGGCTTTCTTCACCGCTCCAATTGTGAAGTTCTATTATAACGTTGTGTCATATATTGGATTCTTGTGGCTTTTTGCGTATGTTCTGATGATCGACTTCCAGACCTATCCTTCCTGGAAGGAATATCTGTTGTATGTTTGGGTCTTCTCCATCCTCACCGAGGAGCTACGCCAGGTATTGATTTTACACAACAAACCTGATCCATATGTGGGTGCGCATGTGTCCATGGAAGGTCCTGGTTGTCCACCAGCACTTTCCATGGCTCGGTGCTTCAGAAAGGTTTATGAGCAGAGGATAGATATTTCTCTCTTGCCACCTTGGTAAATCCTCACCGCTTACCTCACCCCTAGTAATAGTACAGTCATCCACTTTAAAGTGTTCAACCTAAAAAGGCGCAAGGGCCGCACTTTATGTATAAGTCAGCTGGAGGGCCACATCTAAATTAACTAAGTTTTACACGTATCTTTTTATTTTCGGGACAAACAAGGTTTTCGTTTAGTGATATTGCATTGCAAAAATGATTTTGTTTTCTATGCCACCTATAGACAAAAAAGGTAACAAAACTAAAAAAAAAAGTTGTTTTTTTACTTTAACCCGTGTAATTTTTTTAAACAACTTGTGTCACGGTAGATAAAAAGTAGGGAGGCTTC
>NW_017308114.1:138529-167925 GCF_000935625.1 Nanorana parkeri | reverse complement strand
TTATTTTCTCCCCCTCAGAACCAGATAACTCAGGCCCCCCTCTCTCTCTGTAACCTTGGCTGGAAGTCTGAGCTGATATGATGTATCAATGTACCATAAGATTCTAGGAATTGTTTAGTGCTTCTCCCGGACCACTTTGATGGTTACAACTTTACCTCTTTATGTATGTTCCGTTTATGATTCACTATATTTGACAAGTGACATGTGTTTTAATGTACTTGAAATCTGTTTACATGAAAAGTAAAATAAAAATCTTTTGAAACATAAAAGTAGGGAGGCACCGATACTTTTCAGATACCAGTGCCGATATCAGAGCCGATACTTGACATTTTCATGAGAACTGCCAGGGTTGCAGCTGGGACCGGGCTCTGGCGCTCTGGTGTCATCCGCAAACACGGAAATATCGCTGTTAACACCCTCCCCGTACTTGGGCAAGTATCGTTACTTGTATCTGTGAGGACTTGTGCAAGTATCAGTACTTGTATCTGTGAGGACTTGTGCAAGTATCAGTACTTGTATCTGTGAGGACTTGGACAAGTATCAGTGCTTGTATCTGTGAGGACTGGACAAGTATCAGTACTTGTATCTGTGAGGACTTGGACAAGTATCAGTGCTTGTATCTGTGAGGACTGGACAAGTATCAGTACTTGTATCTGTGAGGACTGGACAAGTATCAGTACTTGTATTTGTGAGGACTCGGGTAAGTATCAGTGCTTGTATCTGTGAGTACTTGGACAAGTATCAGTACTTGTATTTGTGAGGACTCGGGTAAGTATCAGTGCTTGTATCTGTGAGTACTTGGACAAGTATCAGTACTTGTATTTGTGAGGACTCGGGCAAGTATCAGTACATGTATCAGTGAGTACTTGGGCAAGTATCAGTAAATGTATATGTGAGGACGTGTGCAAGTATCAGTACTTGTATCTGTGAGGACTTGGACAAGTATCAGTACTTGTATCTGTGAGGACTTGGACAAGTATCAGTGCTTGTATCTGTGAGGACTTGGACAAGTATCAGTGCTTGTATCTGTGAGTACTTGGGCAAGTATCAGTACTTGTATCTGCGAGGATTTGGGCAAGTATCAGTACTTGTAACCCTGGTAAAAACCAGTGGAGCCGTGGACAGGCCAAAAGGCAGAGCCACAACTGAAAGTTAGTGTTTCCCAAAGTAAAACGCAGACAGCATTGATGAGAAGGGACAATTGGCACATGCAGGTAGGTATCCTTGATGCCAACTGATGCTAAGAAATATCTCTACAGGAGGGAGGAAATTATAAAGTGTGCCGATGCCATACAGAACTTGTGTACCAGCAAGAACTGGTTTAGTGACTTCAGGTCCAGGATGGGCTGTACTCTCCCATTTGGCTTGGGAACTGAGAACAGATTGGAGTAGAACCTTTCAATCCCACATGCCCGGGAGGTCTCAATCCCAGATGGCCACAGAGGCTAACAAACCCCCCCCCCCCCACTTGTACAAGCAAGGGAACCCCCTCATTCAATGCTTTCATTAGGAAGGTCATGGGTGGAAAGAGTAATCTTGAGCAGCAAGCGAAAAGGCCAAGGTTTTGTGAGCTAGATCCGGTTAAGAACCGGCTAGGAAGAGTTCTTTTGTCCCTCTTGGGCCTCCACCTCCAGGTCTAGGACAGCCCCACCACTTGTGTAAGCTGTGTTCCCTCCAAATCTGTAAAAGCCTAAAAAAAAAAGAAAATGAATGCACCCACCACATCTCAGGACTGAAAAGCTGCAAAAAAATAATAATTTTTTGTTATTGGGTTTAGATACACTTAAATTGTAAACATCCTCAGACTTCCAGCACCAGAAAAAGACATATAGCAATGCAAAAACATACAGGCATATACATATAAACATCCATCATAAATAGTCATCAAGTTATTATATATTATTTGAACTATAAATTAACATCCTAGAAGTGGTTAAGACCAAGGGGGATCTTGGAGCGCAGTTTAAAAAGACATTGCTTGCTCCAGGAGTCTCATTTGTGATGTAAACTCCCACTGTGTGCAAAAACACCCGCACAAAAAGAATAAGAGGACATTTCTACCTTTATATGTCTCCCAAAAATTATTTTGAGCTTATTGGACATAACGCCTTTTCATTATGTTCATTACAGTGATGCTCCCCAGTTCTAATGCTAAGAGGTCACATTGTACTTCCCACATACTACAGAGAGCATGCAGAGGAAGTTACAAACTCCCCTGTAACAGCAGATGCAGAGCAAGTCCTGCCTGTCAAAATGACAGCTGGGGTTTTCTAGCAAGATCGGCAGGGGGAGCAGGAGCTAGGGGATGCGGAACAGGGGGCGCCGCGAGTTGTGTGCTGAACTGCCCTGATCTTAGCAGTACCAGTGAGGATGTCGGCCGTACGCCATTTTGAATGTTTGCTGATCTTCTCTCTGTTCTGTTCCAGCCGGTCTGGCTGTCTGCTGATCTGTATATATCTCAAGTCATGCTCTAATTCTTTGGTTGTCCTGTCCTCTGCCTCCCAGCTGTTGTATGACCCGGAGCAACGTGGCTTTGTGAAGAAGTCGGTCCAATACATCACAGAGTTTTGGAATCAGGTGGATTCGATGGCTTTGGGTTTATTCGCTGTGGGGCTGATATGCAGGTGAGGCGTCTAGCAATAGCCCTGTCCGTGTGACTTTAATAAAGTGAACTTCTACTTAAGCAGTGTCTAACTAGAGAGGATGTAGTGCACCAACGTTTTCAATCTCATATCATGTACATGGACTGGCAGGAGAAGACAGTGCAGGGACAGGTAACCTTTTGAAATAGGGAAGGCCCCCAAAGCAAAGTCATATTCCAGCTGCCATTCTTCCAGAATCTAATTTTAAGAAAACTGGTGCAAAGTGCCAACTGCAGCCAGTCAGTTCCCCTCTTTCTTTTACCTTGATTGGATGCTATGAACTGGAAGCTTCATGTTTTCCTCCAGTTCCCAAAAGCAGGGAACATTTATTTCTTGCTAAATACAAGACAAATGTCGTACCCCCTTACCCCTAAGTGGTTAGGAATGACCCCTAGGTGGCTAGGAAGGATAGCATTTAAATCTTCAGTCCCTGGGCCCCTGGCACTTGCCCCAGGCTGAGTCAAAGCCCAAGCAGAAATTATTCTAAGCAGACATTCTCCCCAAGCAGAACCCAGAAAAAGAGATAACATTCTGGAAAGGTGACCCAAATATTTATCCTCTCCCAAGCCGTACCTCTGAACAAGGACCCTATGGATTGTTTGGGTCAGAAACATTCATAATTAAAGGAACTGACCTTCCCATAGAGCCCAGAAGTAACACACTAAATCTTATTAGGGGTACTACAGCATAGGACGGGGTCCCTACACAGACACATTATGATTTTGCTGTTTCTTATAAATGAAGCCCAGTAACCACAATCTTACATTCTCTCAGATAGGGATGTTGTAGTATTTCACACTTCTAATAGCCCCTCTTGCTGTATCTAGATGGGTTCGGACAGATACCGTCTATCTGGGTCGTGTGTTTCTGTCTCTAGACTTCATGATATTCTGCATCCGCCTCATGCACATCTTCTCTGTCAGCAAGGTTCTGGGTCCTAAGATTATCATCCTCCGCCGAATGGTAAGACTGCTATCTAGCACAGTTTACAAATGTCTACTTATCAATCTTGAAGGATAATTTATCATGCTACAGTTCCGTTATATGGTCAAATGTTCATAGGCATCTGACAATCACACCTACATAAGCTTGTTGTGTTTGGTTATGTGTTTAGATGAAGCACTGAGATCTTGAGGAATGCTGAATTAGGTTTTCTTAAGCACATGCAATGCAATATGACATTCAGCTTCTCTCAAAGGAAACTGTGACGATCCTTTGGCAATGGCTTGGTGAGTGCATGCGCAGTCATTGCTTCTGATGAGCAATATTGCATGTCGATAATGGCTGGCTCCTGAGTGTCCCTTAGCAGATGACACTTCACGTCGATGTGCTTGGTTCCAGGGTTGACCCTTTCTGATTGCGTCAGCTTTATACATCCCTGGTTGTCTTCAAAGATTGGGATGGGGTTTGACATCGTCTACGCCCATGTCCATCAAAAGCTGGCAAATCCATATTGCTTCTTTTTTTAAATTTTTACTTCTTGCTTTCTCTGCTCGTCTTTCCAGATTTAAGTCCTTTTTCAGGTGACCAGTCTTTTTACAGAGAAAACACACTCTGCTTTCTTTGTTTTGCTTAGGGCTCTCATGCTCATTAAGGGCTTTCTTGTTTACTTCATTGTGCATATTTTCTTTCCTTCTGTCATATTCATTGATTAATTTTCATTTGGTGTATTCTAGTGTTAGTTCCTGCTCAGGTCTGGTTTCTAGAGCGTTAAAGGAGAACCATGAGGTGAGTGCTTTTCACTCACCTCATAGTTCTATCCGACCTGTGACAATGAGACTGTCACAGGTCGGCTCAGTAGATCGGGAGGTGAGCGAACACATGCCGGTGTTCGCTCACTTGTCTATCCTGTCATGGCTCTCTGCCGTGACATGGGAAGGGATGGATTCCCCCCTCCGATCCGCCAGCGCTGACTGGCGGAACAGACGGGGGAGGGGGCGGGTACAGCTGGCTCTGCCTCTAGATAGGCAGAGCCAGCTGTCACTCACGCAGCTGGGCGGATCTCGACATCGATGTCGGGATCCGCTCCCGCTGCGGCATCTCAGTATACCGCGAGCTGTTGCTCGCGGTATACTGAGCTTAGGGTGACGGGAGGACGCTAGTTTGTGTACTCCCGTTACCCTAAGGAGAACTATGGGGAAAAGCCCTAACCCCATAGTTCTCCTTTAATAAGAGCACTGTATGACTCTGGAAGGCTGCCTAGCAGTAATGCCACCACATGGTTATCTCTAATTTCCTCTCCAATTGCACGTAGCTGTTCTACAATTTCCAGCATGGCATTCACGTGTTTACACATTTCCTGGCCTTTTTCTAGCCTCATCTTATATAGCTTGCGTAGCAGATATAGTTTACTGTTTAGGTTTTAACGCTTATGCAGTTTTTGTAATGCAGTCCACATACCTTTAGCTGTATTCTATTTTCTTCTGTGGATGAGCTGGTCATCTTTCAATAGCAGACTTATAATTGCTTTTGCTTGCCTGTTCTTCTTGTCCCATTCCTCCGTGGGTCCATTAGTGGGTCTGTCTGTACTCAGTACTCGCCACAAGTCGTCTTTGCTTAGCAGGGCCAGTGCTGCCACTAGGCAGCCACCTAGGGTGCACTGCTGCCTAGGGAGCAGCCTCGATCACTCACCCCCCCCCCCCCCCTTCATTGCACCCTCCGTCTATTTCAAATTGCAAACACCAATAGCAGGCTGGCTATTGCACCCACCCACTGAGCGGAGGAGCAGAACTGAGAGGCAACTCTCTCTTGGTGGGTTTTCAATAGCCAGACTGCTATTGGCTATTTTAAATTAAATTACATCCACCTGTTGCCTGCGGAAGCTATCCGGCAGGAGAATGGGGGTTGCGCGGGGGGCTGGGGGGTGCAGTAGCTGGTCTTGCCTAGGGTGCAAAATAGTCTAGCACCGGCCCTGTTGCTTAGCAGCATTTCAAGCTTGAGCTTCCATAGCTGGTAGTTGATATTGTTGAGCTTTGCAATTGCAAACTTCTTATCTGAACAGCTCACCCTCTTTCAGTAGCTTGGATGCAGATCTTGTTGACTTGCAGTGTTCTGTTCAGTGTCTGGGCCCATAAAATGTTGGTCATGTGTTTAGATGAAGCACTGAGATCTTGAGGAATGCTAAATTAAGTTTTATTTGCTTAGAAGAACATTAAACCATTGAAAAACAGCATTGTGAAGGAAACATGGAGAAAATAATTTTCTGTGTATCATAGATAAGCATGCACTGTGAGACTAACATTGCACTACAGCGCCATCTACAGTTCAAAAGACATATTAAAGTATGTTAGAATATGCTGTTGTATTTCTAACATGCTAGACTTCCTGTGTCAAAATCATGGGTATTAAATTGGGTTCCCCTCCCCATTCTTTCCAGTTATAACAGCTTTCACTCTTCTGGAAGGCTTTCCAAAATATTTTGGAGTCTGTCTACAGGAATTTGTGAGGTCGGGTACTGATGTTGGATCAGAATACCCGGCTCACAATCAGGGCTCTAGTTCATTTCAAAGATGTTCATTAGGGTTGAAGTCAGGACTCTTTGCAAGCCACTCAAGTTCCTCCACACCAACCTGGTCAAACTGTGTCTTTATGGACCTGGCTTTGCGCACAGGGGGATAGCGATGTTGGAACAAAAAAGGGCCTTCTCCAAATTGTTACCACAACATTGTAGGTGCACAATTGCCTTAAATGTCTTTGAATACTGTGGCATTAACAGTACCATTCACTGGAAACACCTGAAGTCAATAATCCAGAGGGGTGTCAGTATACTTTTGGCCATATAGTGGGTGTGATGGTCAGGTGTCCACAAATATTTGGCTATATAGTGTATCAATCATCAGTCATTATAACACAACTGAGAACTAAGTCAGAAGAAACAGATGTTATACTTGTAAGAACATTAATCTTTGGTGTCTTCCAGGTTAAAGACATCTTCTTCTTCCTCTTCCTCTTGGCCATTTGGATTGTATCGTACGGAGTGGCGAAGCAGGCCATTTTAATTACCAATGAAGACCGGTTGTACTGGATTTTCCGCAACGTGGTCTACGAACCCTACCTCACCCTCTTTGGTCAGCTTCCTTCAGATGTAGACAGTAAGTTACCTGGTGGTTCTTTTGGTAAACTTGTTCGTCCCGGCTGCGGCGGTCACAGTATACCTTGAGCTGTAGCCCGCTATATACTGAGCTTTGGGTCACGGGAGGATGCTAGTATATGTCCTCCTGTGACCCTTAAGAGAACTATGGGGAAAAACACTGACCCCATAGTTCTCTTTTCATATCAAGAGGGATAACATCCACTCCAATCAGCCGCCATGTAGGTCTCATACATAATTTTGACTCATCGTGTATGAAATTTAGAGTGCTGGAAAGAGTACAGTACATGATAGTAATAGTGGGGGTGGGGAGGTGATATTGTCTCAGAAGTACTTAGGAGGGAAACTAGATGGATATATACACTACAGGGGACTAAGTCTCCAGCCCTGAATGAGGTTATAAGTTACAAACCTTTCATATGCTAAAAGTAAAATGTTTGATTTCTTTTTAGCAGCACACCCGCCCCCCCATCCAAATCTTTGATTTATTATTTTCCCATTCAGTCCGCTGTGCAGAGCAAGATGAAACGTACAGCGAGTCATTTATAAACCATTCGCATGGCAAACAGCTATGTGAATGAGATCTGCTGTTCATTGTGGCCACTAGAGGGAGCCGAGGAGCACCTCGGCTCCCTCTAGTGGCCATGACAGGCTGTGCATCTCTTTCGCATAGCTGTTTGCTATGCAAAATGTTTATAAAGCATCACCCTAAGCGTATTGCCAGCTTTATTGTGGGCTTGTGATATCCCAAAAAATTGAGTTTAGGGAGGTCAATTCAAACTTTTATAACTTAAATGTGGCATTTTCTGCTTTATTTTATTGCAATTTTGCTGATTGGCTGCTACAGCATCTTTATTTTAACACAGTTGTAGGTCATTATGATGAGGGGGGTACATAACCTTCCTGTTTTTTAGGTTTAAATTTTGACCCAACAAAATGTTCCCAAAATGGCACCGACCCGACCCTGCCAAAATGTGTTTTCAATGATGGATCCAAAGCTCTGTTCCCAGAGTGGCTGACCATAATTCTCATGTGCCTGTATCTCCTCCTGGCCAACATCCTTCTGCTCAATCTGCTTATCGCCATGTTCAGGTAAGAAGATGACTGACAATTCCCATCTGCTGAAAACAATTGCTGATGTACACTGTATTGTTCAGCCACTCTCTTTAGGTGGAGTCTCTTTGAAGGGCACAGCCTCTCATACCAGTCCAAAACACTGCAATTGCAAGAGCCAAAATCTGCACCCAGTTTGGCTGTTTAAAATACCTTCTCCCTGGCACTGTCCCCCAAAGACTGACTGCTTTTGGTCCAGCACAAGTCCTCTCCTGGGTTGAATGATGACGTGCATAAATTTAACCCACCTCCCGTGAGCCCAGGACATCATGGACCCATCCCTTGGGGGTGACTCGTCACAGCACTCTGCTCACACAGTACACTGCTGCAAAGTAATGATGTCAGAGCCGTTCTCTTCATCATTGAGGACCACCCAGTGCCAGAAAACAGTTAAAGGAGAACTATGAGGTGGGTGCTTTTCACTCACCTCATAGTTCTAGCCGACCTGTGACAATGAGACTGTCACAGGTCGGCTCAGTAGATCGGGAAGTGAGCGAACACATACCGGCGTTCGCTCACTTCTCGATCCTGTCATGGCAGAGAGCTGTGACAGGGGAGGGGCTGGATTCCCCCCTCCCCTGTCCGATCCTCCAGCGCTGACTGGACGGGCGGGTAAAGCTGGCTCTGCCTCTAGATAGGCAGAGCCAGCTGTCACTCACGCAGCTGGGCGGATCCAGACATAATTGTCGGGATCCGCTTCAGCTGCGGCGTCTCAGTATACCGCGAGCTACTGCTCGCGGTATACTGAGCCTAGGGTGACGGGAGGACGCTAGTTTGTGTCCTCCCGTTACCCTTAGGAGAACTATGGGGAAAAGCCCTGACCCCATAGTTCTCCTTTAAGGAGGAAGAGAACTCCACTTGTTACATGACCAACCTGTAGACAGCTATAAAAATGTAATTATACAAAATTAAAAAAGGGGGGGGGGGAGTTGCTTTGTGTAAGAGTGCGTGGGATGGGACTGGAATGTTTTAAGCAGAACACCAACATGCTAAGGGCTCAGAGCTGGGGAGGCTTATTCAAATCATAACTACAGTCTCCCATCTGCATGTCTCCTAGTGTTACATTATACACATTGATGTGGGGTCAGGTATGTATGCAGATTGCTCACAAAGGTCAGTCCAGACATTTATCAGGATACATCACAGAAATAAATGCAAACTCAGAAACTGAGCTTTATTTGTATTTATAACTCCTTTATAGTTGCATTTCCTTCGATAGTCTGTGAGAATGTTGTAAAGAAGTATATTTTATAATGCTGATAGCCGTGAAAGTAACCATATTGTTTTTCCTGTCCAACAGTTATACATTCGTAGAGGTGGAAAGTCACACAGATCAGGTCTGGAAATTCCACCGATTTGGCCTAATTAAAGAATATAATGAGCGTCCTGCGGCTCCGCCTCCATTTATCCTCCTGGCTCACTTCTATGACTTCCTGAAACATATAGTTTGTAGACGTCCAGCCCATGGCCACAAAGTATTGAGTAAGTGTGACTCCCTGGGGGGCTCCAAGCACATTAACAGGAAGGCTGCTGATAATGCTGGTCCCAGGATAAGCCACAGAGGCCGCTGCCATTGTGGCCCTTGCATGTGGGAGCTGGTATGAAATGATAAACCACATGTCGTAAACTCGGGATGAGAAGCTTTAGTTCCATGATGCTGCATAAATGGCAAATGCTGCAAAATTCCAATTCTATCAGTAAGATCTCTGCAATGAGTTCCTGAGTCCACACACCTGGGGTGCTTGTTAGGATGGGTTCCCACCATCCCTTCTGGGTTTTATATTTATTTTATCTTGTGGAGAGTGTAACAGGATGAGCTGGAACACACAAAGGTGGGTGGAAACACCCAAAACTCCCAGATGGACAGGAACAAAGTTAGGAACTATGGCAGAGATCTCGTTGTTGGAGTATCACAGATACACTATATTACCAAAAGTATTGGGACACCCCTCCAAATCATTGGATTCAGATCCGTGAAAGTTCCTTGCTACTAAATATTCCACGGTCACCTGTTAGTGGTATTATAATGTAGCCCCTATATTGTTATATACCTATGCTACTATAGAAATGTGGATTCTGACTCTAAACAGTTAATTGTCTCTGTGTGTGAAGAGAGGCAGAGACTTGTGGAGATTGTAGTACAGAGCAGATATGGATACATTGCTGAAAGGACGTTGAGAACTACATCTCCCAGGATGCTGTGCGAGAGGAAGCAGGAGGACTAGGGGCGGTAGATACTGAGCGTGCCCAGGCTAGGACCGGGATGTGAAGTGTGCGGATGTATGTGATACTGTGTGAGTGAAGGCTGCCTGCAACAGGGCCGTGTGGTCACCTCTGCCTGATAGGGACACACAGGCTCTCTACTGCAGTGCGCAAAGACTATTCCCCGGTTGCGGAGCAAAAGAGATGGTGATTGAGTGCCTACACTGTGGCCTAGTGACGCGTTAGCAGCGGGGATATCGCGGCCTGGTCGTGCGGCCGATCCAGCCCCTGGAGTGACCCAGGCAGCCCAACTTGAGCGGAGCCAGCGGTGATCGCTGTCAGAGATCCTAGATGACCCTAGACGAGCGGTGATGTGTTCCAGGAAACCCTAGACGAGCAGTGATGTGTTCCAGGAGGCCATAGATGACTTTTCCTTCCTCCTCAGTGTCGTTCTGATGAAAGTGGGACTTTCATCTGCTGCTAAAAGACATCATCTTTCCAAGATAACCCTAGGAGCGGTGAGAGGCCTCTGGGCCAATCTGACAATGTACTTTTACACATCTGCTACACAGTATGGGCCCCAACGTTGGCTAGCCTCGGATATTACTACTGGCCAGTAGTCTAGAGGGGGTGTGTTACTTCCCAGGCGAGATATTATTGTTGAATTTATTAATCGCAAGATATACCCCTGAGACAGTCTGGCATCAAAGGTTTCCGTATAGGCAATAGATAGCTGCAGTGACTGGGTGCCAGAGTGCCTTAGCCTGTCATTGATTGTACTGTATGTGACTGGTAGACCACCAAGAGTATTGTTTTGGATTATTCAGCCATTAAATCCTTTACAAAACTCTTCAAAGGTGTGTTGGTGTGCTGTGGATCCACCATTGGGCGGTACATTGGTGCAGGACAGAAAGATCCGTTACAACCAGCGGCTCCTGCGGGGGTAGCGCTACAATAACAAAGTGGAAGCAACTGGGAACAACAGCAACTCAGCCACGAAGTGGTCGGCCACGTCACATGACAGAGCGGGGTCAGCGCATGATGAAACGCGCAGTGCACAGAAGTCGCCAACTGTCTGCAGAGTCAATAGCTACAGACCTCCAAACTCCATGCGGCCTTCAGATTGGCACAACAACAGTGCGTAGAGAGCTTCATGGAATGGGTTTCCATGGCCGAGCAGCTGCATCCAAGCCTTACATCACCAAGTGCAATGCAAAGCGTGGGATGCCGCGGTGTAAAGCACGCCGCCACTGGACTCTAGAGAAGTGGAGGCGTGTTCTCTGGAGGGACCAATCACGCTTCTCTGTCTGGCAATCTGATAGGCGTGTCTGGGTTTGGCAGTTGCCAGGAGAACGGTACTTGCCTGACTGCATTGTGCCAAGTGTAAAGTTTGGGGGAGGGGGGATTATGGAGGGGGGGTGTTTTTCAGGGGTTGGGCTTGGCCCCTTAGTTCCAGTGAAGGGAACTCTTAAGGCCTCAGCACACCAAGACATTTTGGACAATTTCATGCTCCCAACTATGTGGGAACAGTTTGGGGATGGCCCTTTCCTGTTCCAAAATGACTGAGGAACTTGACTGGCCTGCACAGAGTCCTGACCTCACCCCCATAGAACACCTTTGGGATGAATAAAAGCGGAGACTGCGAGCCCGGCCTTCTCCTCCAACATCAGTACCTGATCTCACAAATGGCCCAACATTCCCATAGTCACACTCCTAAACCTTGTGGATGCCTTCCCAGAAGAGGCGGAGCTGTTATAGCTGCAAAGGGCGGAGCCAACCCAATATTGAACCCTACTGTACTAAGACTGGGATGCCATTAAAGTTCATGTGCGTGTAAAGGCGTCCCAATACTTTTGGTAATATAGTGTATATTAGAATTCAGGGGCTGAGCCTGCCCGCCAGGCTTCACCTATATCTACAAATATCAGTTTTCTTAGGATTGACCCTTAAAGCCTCGGTATTGCATATTGCAATGTTTGGTTGAAGTGCCCATTATGTCATAGCAAGAAAATAAGGCAGAGAATAAGGTTGTCGCCTCTCTCTGCCCATAGATATTTGTTCAGATTGGATTGTCAGTGAGGGAAATACCATTCCACTTTTTCAGGACTTCTATACATAAAAAGAGGAATCAATATGTTGCCAACATTTATGTAAACCTGGCTGGGCTCATTAGAAGATACTTTATGGTCAGATTTCTGTGCTGGGCTTTACTGATAGTATCTTGTATGAATAGATAACGTTCACAAATGTGCCTTCTTGGAAGTTTCATAAGCACATTTTGCATGTTGTAAATGCAACCTGAATGCACTTCTTGTTTGAGCAACGAGCCTGTTTGGGAGGATTTCTAAACTGGATGAGCTATCTGTATCGGCTTGCAGCATGCATGTATACCAGGCTACTACTGGCTGCTCTGCAGTCTGCGCAGGAAGTCTGTTGTCTGGCTCGCCAGCATTTCTGATCTTCTGTTCGGTGTGCCTCAAAGACAGAAGTACAACAGAGAAGCCCACAATCCGCATCCAGCCACCAATTAATACATTATCCTGAAATATGTCAGAACATTTCCATTCCTTCTTGACAGTGGCGTCACAAGGGGGGTGCGGCCCGCACCCGGGTGACACCATTGGAGGGGTGACACCAAAATGGCTCACAGTCATTTTGGTGTCTCCCCCCTCTAAAAAGTCGGGCGCTTGGTCATGGACCGAACGCCCGACAGTATCAGGAGAGAGGAGGGGACCCGGCGGCATACCTTATCCCGCCGGGTGACTGTCCCCTCCTCTCTCTGCCGACGTCCATCACCAAGATGGCCGCCGGCAGTTATCAGAATACTGCCGCGCGTGCGCGATGACTCCATCGCGCACGCGCGTGGTGACTTTCACGCGCATGCGCAGTGACGTCTCGGCGGGGTGACACTCACACAACACCCTCACACAACACACGGACAGGTTGTAATATGTACACTATAGTCAATATGTACAAACCCAATTCCAAAAATGTTGGGACGCTGTGTAAAATCTACATAAAAAACAGAACGCAATGATTTGCAAATCTCATAAACTCATATTTTATTCACAATAGAAAACAGAAAACATATCAAATGTTTAAACTGAGAAAAATGGACCATTTTAAGAAAAAAATCAGGTAATTTTGAAATTGATGGCAGCAACATGTCTCAAAGAAGTTGGGTCAGGGCAACAAAAAGCTGGCAAAGCAAGTGGTAGTGACAAGGAAGAGCTGGAAGAACATTTTGCAATTAATTAGGACCATAATTGACGACAGGTCATTCACATGATTGGGTATAAAAAGAGCATCTTAGTGAGTCAGAGTGTCTCAGAAGTAAAGATGGGCCGAGGTTCACCAATCTGTGAAAAGCTGCGTCTACAAATTTTCAAACAATTTCAGAATAATGTTCCTCAATGTAAAAGACTTTAAATATCTCATCATCTGCGTGTACCATAATATCATCAAAAGATTCAGAGAATCTGGAGAAATCTCTGTGTGCGGAGGGACAAGGCCGAAACGCAATATTGGATAGCGGTGACCTTCGGGTCCTCAGACGGCACTGCGTTAAAATCAGTCATAATTCTCTGATGGACATCACTGCATGTGCTCAGGAATACTTCCAAAAATCACTGTCTGTGAACACAGCTCGCCATGCCAACCAAAAATGAAAGTTAAAGCTCTATCATGCAGAGAAGAAGCCACATCTGAACATGATCCAGAAACACAGCCGTCTTCTCTAGGCCAAAGCTCATTTAAAATTGGAAACTGTTCTGTGGTCAGACTAATCGAAACTTGACATTCTTTTTGGCAACCATGGGCTCCGCATCCTCCGGACTAAAGAGGAGAGGGACCTTTGGGGGGGGGCATTAGTGTATATGGAATGGGCAGCTTGCACATCTGGAAAGGCGCCATCAGTGCTGAAAGTTATATCCAGGTTTTAGAGCAGCCTATGCTCCCATCCAGACGACGTCTTTTTCAGGGAAGGCCTTGTATACTGCAGCAGGACAATGCTAAACCATGTACTGCATTTATGACAACAGCATGGCTTCATAGTACACAAGTCCGGGGGCTTAAACGGCCTGCCTGCAGTCCAGACCTTTCACCAATTGGAAATATTTGGCGCATCTTGAAACGAAAAATACGACAAAGAAGACCCGGGACTGCTGAGCAGTTAGAAATCCGATATCAGGCAAGAATGGGACAACACTCCTCTCCCGAAACTCCAGCAACCGGTCTCCTCAGTTCCCAGATATTTATAGAGTGTTGTTAAAAGAGGGGAGGCTGCACCCTGGTAAACATGGCCCTGTCCCAACTTTTTTGAGACGTGTTGCTGCATCAATTTCAGAATTACCTAATTTTTTTCTTAAAATGGTCCATTTTCTCAGTTTAAACATTTGATATGTTTTCTATTTTCTATGGTGAATAAAATATGAGATTTGCAGATCATTGCATTCTGTTTTGAAGATTTTTACACAGCGTCTTAACTTTTTTGTCATTGGGCTTGTAATATTAACTTTGTAAGACGTTGCACACTGACACTGATTTCTACCTCCTGGCAGGACGGGAGCTGGACGTGGAGCAAGAGTCGTCACTTCTCTCCTGGGAGTCCTACATGAAGGACAACTACCAGCAGATTCAGCAACAGCGAGATGCGCATAGCCAGGAGAATCTGGTGAAGGACACTGCTAACAGGTAACATCCGTCATCTCCGCTGACCCCCTTTCAGCAACATTTGCCCCCATTTACACCTGAGCATTTTCTTACCTGTTTCTCGAAGTGTGAAACCGCTCAGATAAAGGAACCCTGTTATTTTCAAGAATGTCTGTTCACACCTGAGGGTTGTGTCACGTGCAGCTCGAAAAAGTACATGAGCTTTTTTCCGGGCAGAATTAGTGTGTTTTTGGCCCCATAGACTTCAATAGGAGCGCCTTATTATACGTCTTCATTACATGACTTCATGCCTGACATCCGTCTCCTCCTCCATTTTCCATTGGCTAAAACAAAAAAAACATTCAAAAACCACATGTACAAACACGCATTAAAATATGCCTAACAACAATGCTTGCACTCAAGAGTTAACGGGGGCTGTATGGGCAACCATGGCAAGTGGTGTCATTATGATACACTGGTGGGCCCAGGGCAAGGTTGTACTCATAGTTACATACATAGTATTTGAGGTTGAATAAAGACATAAGTCCATCAAGTCCAACCTATTGCGTGTATGCATTTATGAGCTGGTGTGTGCGTGTATATGAGTCCATGTGTGATTTTTCTCTTAGCAGTACCTGAACCCCTTTATGTTATGGTCTCCAAGGAACTCGTCCAGGAGTCTCTTGAATGATTCCACACTCTTAGCTGAAATCACTTCCTGCGGCAGCGAGTTCCACACCCTAACCGCTCTAACTGTGAAGAGCCCCTTGCGCCCTGTGTGTTGAAATTTTTTTTCCACCAATTTTTGGTTGTGCCCTCTGGTCTTTGTTACGGAGCTAACCGTAAACAGTTTGTTAATAATGTTGCTGTCCCCTTTGAATAGTCTATACAAGATTTCATGTCCCCCCCTTAATCTCCTAACCTCCAAAGAGAACATATTTAATTTTAACAACCTTGTTTCATAGTTCAGATCCTCGAACCCCTTAATGAGTTTGGTTGCCCTTCTCTGGACTTTTTCCAGCTCAAGAACATCCTGTTTTTTATAACATGATAGTCATGTTCTCCTTTGTTGGCTAACAGGGCTAATAAAGACTATGACTGCAGCCAGACCGTATTCTACCAGGAGCAGGCCAGGCCAGAATAATGACTGACAACAACCCAACCACTGTATAGTTTTCATGTACAAAAATGTACATGAGGAAGGGGCAGTTCTCCCCTTCCTCATGTACATTTTTGCTATAACTATACAGTGGTTGGGTTGTTGTCAGTCATTATTCTGGCCTGGCCTGCTCCTGGTAGAATACGGTCTGGCTGCAGTCATAGTCTTTACATGTGTGATGTATTTCTGACATGTCATATTAGTGTCCGGTGCAGTGTCTCCGCAGTGCTGCGTCTGCTGAAAATAGAGAAGGGCAGCGAAGGGCACCAGCTTGATGGAAGGCTGTCTCAGCTGGAAGAGCAGGTAAAAATTCCTCAACTCCCCTCTATAGTCCCTTGGGGGAGTGTATGTCCTCTTATACTGCCATCTATAGTCCACTATAATAGAGTGTTTAACCCACAAATATTTATGCTCTTCATAGTCTACCATGACATGTCTGCAACCTATGTAACCCTTCCATAGTCCACCTCAATGGAGTGTCTACTATATTTTCCTCTTTAGCTTACCTTAGTAGATAGAGGCAGGTAATTGGTTATATCAAACTACACATGCTGTAGCCATGCTTTTGGATGCACACGGTTTTAAAAGCTTGCTCGCAGTTGGCTGACCAAGGTCACATGGGATGTGCTAGGCAAAAATGAGCTAGGATGCCTGTTATGCAGAACTTCTCTCCTCTGTGGCTTTGTGTCCAGTTCTTGGATTTAGATACAGGTCTGAAGGCACTTGCCCCTTGTGGCATTGAAGTTGTTAGATCAGGTCTGGTACAGAATGCAGAATCATTGCTTTGATGTAGCCCTGATCTTGGAAGCTCTACTGGTGGTATCATAGCTAGGTGATATTGTAGCTAAGTAGGACCACCCATGGTGGATGATTTTAAGAATAGATATAGCACATGGGGAAATAATATTATATATATATGTTCATAATTCAGTGTTCAGTGGAATGGACAAATATTTATAGTTTAGAAACTGAACAGGCATCTCGGGTCTGGATATCTGAAGAATTACCACCTCGCTTCTAATGAGTGTCTGGAAGGAACCCCCCAGACTCCTTGACAAGGTCATGTAGGCTTGTAGCTGTAGATAAATTTGGACAACTGTCACCTTGTTGGGGGGGGGGGGGGGGGGCAGGTCATCAGGGGAATCTTTCAGACTCGGCAACTGCAAATCAGCAGGGAGGGAGAGGTCTTGACAAATTGGAACACCACACCGTCTGGGAAAATTACAAAAATTTCCAAAGATCAGAGGGAATATGTTTCATCTCTCATAAGATCCAACATATTTGGTGTGGGGAGTTATTCCTTCTTATAGTATGAATTATGTCCTGGCCTTATAAAACCACCTAGGGACCACCTTAATAATAATATGGACTACTATTGCCTAGTAGAGCAGTCAGCTGACCAACTGCAGCTAGTGGAAGTCTACCCTAAATGTGTGGCCTGTAGCAGTAAGGTTCTGTTTGGACTTGTTGCGATCAGTAAAATGCACTGGTGTTGTTACTCCTGACGCTGACCCAGCCATCAGAACTGGCTGGTCCATATAACCAAAAGCCACTTCCAGTGGTGAGAACCTCACACCCAGTGGGGTACCACCTCCAAAAGGTGATTGAAGATGAACAGTGTAAAGCATTTGGAGCTTTTTCAGAAACAAGACAGTTACTGGATCCGGTGTGCTCCCGGCAACAGGATAAAACTATCAAAAACATTTCTGCACGCCATTTTATTTTTTGTCATTTTCATTTACGTTTGCTGCCAATCTGTGTGAGATGCATCACGTGACTGCACCCTTGTGTTTTCTATAATTGCAGCCACTTTGATTGTATGCAGTTTAGTGTCAGTGTGTGGGAGCTACTGTATCTGCCATAAGCAGGGACAGATCTCATTTCCAGCAATAGGGATGTGTGTGTGTGTGTGTAGTTGCTGAACAGACCAGTCAGCTGACCAACTGCAATTGGTGACACTCTACCCTGAATTGTGTGTCTAGTCTGTGTGGGTAAGCGGATAGATTCCGTTCATAAGATAGCTTAAACATGCACGGGTGTCCCCACACCGCATGCAGGTATCTCTACCAGACAACCAAATACATGACCACACCAAACAATGCTTATGAACTATAGTTTACTAGCTACTCCAAAACACCACCACCATAAGCACCCCACCACCACCCGCAAGTAACATATAAAAGCCTACAATAACAAAGTACACACTGGAGACAACAGGGCAAACCCTGGCGAGCAGGACAACAAGAGGGGAGCCACCGATCAGGAGACCTCAGGGGTAAGGGTCAGGAGTCAGGTCCGAGTCAGGGTTCAAGGCAGGAGCAGGAACAGGAACGAGCTACAGGATATGGCAACAATACTGAGGCGCAGGCCTCACTGCAGGGAGAGGCTAAATACCCTCCCATGATTCTGATGAAGGGGGTTTGCCCCTGAAACGCGTCAATCTTGGTGGACGGTGATGTGACCGGAGGCTACCGTGTTACATAGTCGGGGCGATACCATGTTGGGTTAACAGGCAGTGTTGCCTTTTGTTTGTTGTTAAAGCGTGATGAAAACGTTTGCTTGTGAGTAGATTTATCCCTTGTTTTATTTATCCTAATCAACGATTTTTTAGGTGGCACACCCGAAGGTGAGCACTGGAACTGCAGGACCTGGTTCCAGTGTCACAGTGCCACCTGGAGGTGTTCAGGTCCCTGACCGCTACTGGCTGCCTGGAGACACCTGCAGGTGAGCCCTGGAAGTGCAGGACCTGGTTCCAGCATCACAGTGCCACCTGGAGGTGCTCAGGTCCCTGACAGCTACTGGCTGCCTGGAGACACCTGCAGGTGAGCACTGGAACTGCAGGATCTGGTTCTAGCGCCACAGTGACACCTGGAGGTGCTCAGGTCCCTGACACTGCTACACAACCATTAGAATGCATCGCAATATATGTGAGATTTGCATTGGCCTGCGTATGCCCAGCTAGCTAGATGTTGACTGGTGGTAGCTGGTGGTATTGCAGGCTGTGATAACTGCTTCACAGCCTTGTTTTACCTTCCCAAAGCAATCTCTTTCTTGATTGTAAATATACCCACATAGGAGCCTCCTGTCAGCTGACATAGTCCAGGGCCCATATAAGGCTAAAGCTGAACCTACACAATAAAATCTGATTTCACAGTCTCGTTTTCGATCTACTGAGCACAGCAAGTTTTTACATTTAAAGGAGATTATGCAATCTGACTGTATAGTGCAGGCCCAGCTTAACTGTAGTGTCTTGTGATGCAGGTGGATCAGTCTACTCGATATCTGAACTGGATCATCTCGGCCCTGACGGAGAAAGGTTTCAGCAGTAAGACACGGATATTGGGTGAGTCTATGGGCGGTCTGGTACATTATGTATGCACAATGAGATGAGGTGGGTTCTGGTATTATGTCCCTCTTGTCTTCTCGGTCAGTCCACAGCACCTCTCAGGACTCCGAAGATAAGGCCGCAGTGGGAACAGATGGAAGCGGAGAGAAGAACTGCCTGTACCACGTGAACTCCCGGATCCTGCAATACCCGAACTCTAAAATGACCCGCTGCGCAGTGCCCGATGAGTTGGTGCCATGGGAGGTGAGTACCTGCCGGTGACAGGAAAGCATCTGAATGTGCAGGTGACAACATGGGACAGGCTGGAAGTCACAATATACCAGATCATGGAGATCTTCTGTGTAAAGAGCGGAGGACAGTGGCTGGAGGAAATTACAGCAAGGAAAAACCCGAAGAGATAAATACTGGTGACACATATGAGATAGATACATGGTTACATAGATTGCCAAAAAACACGTACATCAAGGTCAACCTAAATAAAAAGGGTAAACGTCCTGCTGATCCAGAGGAAGGCAAAAAAAACCCTTATGTAGGTTGCTCCAATTTGATCCAACAGGAGATAAAAATCCTTCCTGAACCCAAAAGGCAATTGGATACTCCCAGGATCAACACTCTACTGCATTTTTTCCTATAAAAATGAATAGCTCTTTATATTTTGTGCGCTTTTTAAAGTTGAGGTGGACCTTTAACACAAACTACACTAGCCCACCCTCATTAGCCCTCCTGGCTTCCAGCTCCAGGACTTACCCGAGTAGGACAAGTGTAGGCAACACAAAGCATCTGCAGGTATCTTGGTAAAAGGTAAGTGGTGACCATGGAGAAGATCAGAAGTGATCAGAGTACCTTTGTATATCATCCACAGGAGAAATTTCCGGGATATAATCCTCCCCTCTACAACGCTGAGAGGAACGACCGAGGGACGTATGACCCAAACACTGAGTGAGTTCACAATCACAGGTAGAAAAAGAAAGAAAAACAGACTCAAGTTCAGGATACAATTGATTCTTTTGTCTTTGTAGTGAGGAGAATAGGGACAGGCAGCAATTTGCCAACAGGAAGAGCATAATGGCCAAAAATGAGCATTATGTCATAAAAGACACAAAGTATATTGCTGGAATGACAAATAATCTATATATACAAAACATACACTAATGACATGAATATATAACAGAACTTTATGATAAAAAAATGGATGATATGTGCACTTCGAGATGCTAGGATCCATATACACTCTATGACGTAACGTTTGTGGGCATCTGACCATCACACCTACCTATATGACCATTGACATTTTTATTTGGTTCCTTTTAGGGTTGAGGCCCCCATAAAATTCCTACTAGACGTAAAGGGTCTGGTATGATAGGGGGAGGGGACTCATTTAGAATGTCAATTGGACATGACATTTAGTTATCGGAAATTTTGGATACATTCAGATTCGTTATTTTTTAATTCAGAAATTGGGATGCATCGAATGTCCAAATTTCCGTAAATTATTCCAAATTTCGATTCATTATTAAACAAATTGCACATGTTCTAATAAAGGCATTTAAGGTCTCGTTCACACCTAGGCGTATTGCATATGCGCGTCTGTCGCGCGTTTTTTTACCGCGATTCGCTACTTGGCTGTATCCCAATGGAAACGCGCAACAAAACGGCCCAAAGTAGTACCTGTACCTTTTCAGGCGTGGGCCGTTTTGTAGCGCATTAGGGAAGGGCGGAACAAGACCATTGAATACAATGGGATTTATATTTTTGAGCGTTTTGTAGAGCGTTCGTCGAGCGTAGAACGCGCTACAAAACGTTCAGGTGTGAACGAGGGCTTAGACAATTTTGCACTACCAACCTTGTGACAACAGTTTGGTGAAGGCCGTTTTCTGGTCCACCATGGACTGTCCTCAAAGCCTGTTCCATAAAGCCATGGTTGAATAGTTTGTTGTGGAAAAATTAGTTGGTTGAATAGTTTGGTGTGGCCTTCATGGCGCACCTTTGAGATAAATAGGAACACTAATGAACCAGGTCTTCTCATCCCGCATCATTGAGTGACCTGACAAATGCTTTTTTGAGGGAATGGACATGAATTCCCATGGACACACCCCAGAATCTTGTGGAAAGCCATCCCAGAGGAGTGGAGGCTGCTATTGGCTCAAAGGGGGACCAACTCCATGATTAATGCCCATGATTTGGAATAGGTTTTCTGATGAGCTCAAATAGGTGTAATGGTCAGGTGTGTACACACTTCTGTCTATAAGTGACACATATGGTGCACAAATATACAACACGTAGGCTCTACTCACAATTCTATACACCACAAGGGTACAATATAGACATTTGCCGTGCTGCATTCATTTGGTGAGGAATGGTGAAATGATTCCTCCAAGTATCCTATAGAGGGCATCATACAGCAAACACTGTTAAGAATCTTAGTGTCTCAGAGTAACTGTATAGCTGAAGACTAAAGAGGTCCTGTCCTTTGCACTCACTCTGTGTTCTCTTTGTATCTGTCTTAAATCCAGGATGGAGCAAAAGAGCCGCAAGTACAATTCTATGGACGGACTTTACGACTTCCGCAGCTGCTGTGGCACCTATATAGTCCAGGACGGTTTACCTCTGTGAGTCCAATGTTTTTTTATGCCGTCATTCTGTCATTTAAGGCAGATCTTTATTTGTTCCCTACCCCATAAGCTTATGTGTGAAAAAAGGTAACAGCAGGAAAAGATGAAGAGTAAAATATGTGGATGCTAATCAGAGCAGAGCAGTCACCCACTCGTTGCTTGTAACCAAATGCCTCCAATCTGCTGGCAAAGGCCTGAAAGCAGAAGACTACTTACCATCAATGTAACGGCGGCTTTACCTCTGATTAAAGGAGAACTATGGGGTTAAGGCTTTTCCCCATAGTTCTCCTTAGGGTACCGGGAGGACACAAACTAGCGTCCTCCCGTCACCCTAGGCTCAGTATACCACGAGCTGTAGCCCCCCGGTATACTGAGACGCCGCAGCTGAAGCTGATCCCGACAATTATGCCGGGATCCGCCCAGCTGTGTGACTGACAGCTGGCTCTGCCTATCTAGAGCCAGCTGTACCCGCCCCCTCCCCCGTCCGTTCCGCCAGTCAGCGCTGGCGGATCGGAGCGGGGAATCTAGCCCCTCCCCTGTCACGGCAGAGAGCCGTGACAGGATTGAGTGGTGAGCGAACGCCGGTATGTGTTCGCTCACCTCCCGATCTACTGAGCCGACCCGTGACAGTCTCATTGTCACAGGTCGGCTAGAACTATGAGGTGAGTGAAAAGCACTCACCTCATAGTTCTCCTTTAACAATGTACCAGGTGCTTCATTACTGCCTGACCACCAATGTCATGGGGGCTTCACCACTGATCAATTTAACAGGAGCTTTGTCACAGATCACCAATGGCATGGGCATTTCGCCACTGACCACCAGTGTGATGGGGGTTTAGTCACTGACCACCAAAGGTCTTCATCACTGAAAACCAATGCATGAGGGGCTGCACCACTGATCACCCATATAATGGAGACTCGGCCACTGACCATCAATGTAATTGGGTCTTCGTTGTTGACCACCAATGTAACATTTGCCACTGACCACCAATGTAACAGGTGCTTTGCTACTGACCACTAATGCTTCACAGCTGACCACCAATATTAAGGAGGCTTTATCAATGATCATCAATGTAATGGGGCTTCACCACTGACAACCAATGTAAAGGGTTCATCTTCTTCTTAGGGAATTATTGCAGCAACAATGGTTGCTAGTAAGGTAGTAACTTGCAAGCTGGTATCAAAGAGTCATTTTACTTTGCCACCCAACTTCTTGACTCCTGACAGTGGAGGGTTCTAATTTATCAGTTACCTCTGTGTATGGTTGGGGCAGTCCCTTTGGCAATGGCCCAGTTCCCGAGAGCTCCAGCACAAGGATGGTGACCTTAGATGCTTCCAAGTGGGTGTTTGCCTTTTCTGCAAGGAGGGCATCCCCTCCTTGCCCCACAGGAGAGTATTCCTGCTGTGTATCAAAATGGGGAACATTGGAGATTAACCATCCCTTTTGTCAATTTTCAGATGGCCACATTCCATTGAGCCATCTGTTCTGTTACATGTGGGTCTGTTTCAATGGCCATGGCACCAGCCGACCTTGTACATCTCTGCCCCTGACACACTACGGCCACGTCCAACAGTTTGTGGAACTTCAAATTAGGATTGCTCCTTTTCTTTCTCTTGAAAGGTGTCTCTTCAGTCTTCTGTCCCTGTTCTGTGTCACCCTAGCTGAGCCGTTCTGCTCAGCACAGTTCATTATTACATGGGCTGTAGGTTGCCAGCTTTCCTCCGGAGTAGTATTACCTGGCTCCGCTGTTGCACCCCTCCCATCACCATTGTCTGACACGACCAATTCTGAGTAACTGTAAATTTATAGTTTACTAAACAGGTGCAAAGTTACATAATAATGCAAAACAGGATCAGGATGGCAAAGAGCATGCGTACACTGCAGAATAGTCCACAACCAATTTTAAAAGCTGCACAAATATGGACTTTTCATAGCAATGTCCCTGTGACTCAATACGAGTACTATGGCTGCATAGCATAGTCTCTCTCTACAAGACCATAGGGACAGGGATTCTAGCTGAGAATCACTACTTCGGTAAAACATTTCAGAACATAAGCAGCTACTTGCACTTAACCTCATAAACAGCACCCCACCTCAGTGAAGAAGTCCATGGTAGCTCTGGTAACACAGGTTAACAGCTGGAGGAATCCAAGGCCCAAGGCCCTAGGAGGGCTACCCACCTGGAACTAGAGTATTCTGACAGCAATCATGGAGGAGTTCCTTATGGTAGCTGGGTCCTCCAGAGGAGGTGCACGCTGTTGGGCTCAAGCCTGGCTTCCTACATGCCTGTACTAACAGTGGTGGGCTGCTCACCTGTCTATAGATCACTTGCCCAGCTACCTCTGCCCCATCAGGTATGGCCTGTCTGAGCCACTAAGGGAGAGAAGCAGAAGAACCTATCTTCCCTCAATGTGTCAAAGAACCCAAGGAGTTGTGTGGAAAGGAGTAAAATGGGCCACTGTCTGTATCTGAGCATGGTGAGTAAATGGGCTCTCCACCAATTTAATGGGGGCATTTATTCTAACCCCAATGTAATGGGCACCGTTCGAGTGTGTGTCTAATTAACATGTTGTTATGGGACCCTGTGGTTTGTGGTTATGCCTGTGATCAGAACTAATATTTCCTAAGAAAAAAAAAGTTAAATATTGATTTTCCCCATTTATAAATAACCTCCCTCAGAAGTAATGCCCCATGTCACACAGCACCACCAATGGCTGAAGCTCTTTCAGAGGGTTATGTGAAAATCCTTATTAAAATATGATGAACCCTATTCACACCAGTGGTGTATGTTAGGTTTTGTGCTGCCCTAGGCAAGACTACACTCGGGCACCCCCCATCTAAATTTGCCCCACTCCTTCCTGTTTAAGGTATTTGGTGTAGTCTGTCAGTCACTGGATACAGCGTACACGCTGTAGCAGGGAAGCCAGGGTCTCAGGTGGGCTGTAAATGATCTCTTGTGGGCTCTGCAGGGTCACAGCCTGAGACCCTGCAGAACCCACCTGAGACCCTGCAGAGCCCATCACAGACCTTGCAGAGCCCACCACAGAGCCCACCATAGATCCTGCAGAGCCCATCTGGGACCCTGCAGAGCCCACCATAGATTCTACACAGCCAACCTGAGACTCCAGAGAGCACATTATAGATCCTGCACCTGAGACCCCGCACAGCCCACCACATACCACCATAGACTCTGCACAGCCCACAATAGACCCTGCAGACTACACCACAGACCCCACAAAGCCCACCATAGACCCTGGGACTCCCAGGTGGGCTGTGCAGGGTCCCTTTCTCCGCACAACTGTTCTGCTACTCTTAACTGAAGCCCCCCAGCCTGCCCTTCAGGTCATCCTGACATCAGACGGTGGGGTATGGTCAGCCCTGAGCCGCCCAAACAGCTCCGACGGCTGGGCAGCATCTCACTCGACCCCTTCTCTGCCCCACCTCCACCTCCACCTGGCAGTTCTCTCAGGTAAATTAGACCCAGCTGCCTGATTTGCCTAATTGCCTGATTAGGCAGCCGAGGCTGCCTGATTCTGTGTTTGCCTTGCGGTAGACATGCCCCTGATTCACACTCTCACTTTAAGCCCTACTAGGGTGGAGAGAAGAGGTGGCAGAGGTCAAGGTAGCAGAGGTAGTGGTCATGATAGTTTAGCCGCATTATCTTCCTGTAAGATAGTCCTGGCTGTGACTGTTTCCTCTAGAGAAGACAGGTGATGTTTTATATGGGCCAGTAATATGAGTAACAAGCACAGTCACCATGTACTGCTGCAATGACCGGAAGAAGCCCTTCTATTTTGTCAGTGCCGGAACCCATATGAGTTCTCTCTGGGGTAATCATTGGGAATGTATTTCCCTCAGTCCTTATCACTGGAATGTTGACCAGCAGGACCAGGTAAGCTCTGTTCTCAGAAACTCAATCTTGTCACTTTATATAGGAACCCGATGGGACGAACCGGACTGAGAGGAGTCGGGAGTCTGCGCTGGTTTGGACCCAATCATTCTTTGCACCCAGTTCTGACACGGTGAGTTGAAATCATATTTATTTATATACCATTCTCTGTGCAGATGATGACTAGGTGTGTATCCCAGAACAGAGCACTGAGCAGGGCAGTTCAGGAGGAGAGAAGACTGAATAGTGAAGAATAGAGGACAGCACAAAGGACAGTGCAGGACAACTCATACGATGGACCAAGATAGCACAGAGGACGGAGCAGGACGGCACGGAGGGCAGAGCGGGACAACAGAGAGGGCAGGACAGAACAGGACAGCAGAGAGGATGGGGCAGGAGAGCAGAGAGGATGGGGCAGGAGAGCAGAGAGGATGGGGCAGGAGAGCAGAGAGGATGGGGCAGGAGAGCAGAGAGGATGGGGCAGGAGAGCAGAGAGGATGGGGCAGGACAGCACGGAGGATGGGGCAGGACAGCACGGAGGATGGGGCAGGACAGCACAGAGGACAGAGCAGGACAGCGCAGAAAATGAAACAGAGGGAAGAAAGGACACAGCAGGACAGCAGAAAGGAATAAATAGGATGGAATACAAAGCACAGAGGACAGAGTACGCATTACTTCTTGCTGTTCGTATATCTGTGTAGTTTGCTTTAAAGTGTTTTTCCACTTTTTCAGTCAAATTTGAGAATTTGAGAAAACCCCTCTATATGTTCACTAACAGGGTTATTCACAAAAGGGTGAAGAGTTTGAAGGCCGGAGAAGTGAACAATCTAGGGGCCAAAATAGCTGATTTGGAAAAATTATCTAATTCAGCTATTTTTCCAGTTCAGCTATTTTGGCCCCTAGATTGTTCCCTTCTCCCGCCTTCTCCAAACTCTTCACCCTTTTGTGAATAACCCTGCATGTGTTCCCATTCACACAGTAAAATAGTTTTCTTTCCTTTTGGATGTCTCTGCTGAGCAAGCCTTTAGACACTGCAAGCTTCTCTGTACAATTTCAAAGTGACCGGAAACTCTGGTTGTCCCCGTAGAAAAATCAGGGACACTCTGAGCTTCCTCTAATTAACATACAAGATCTTCAACCCCATTGTTAGGATAGACGACGTTCAAATCTAGTTCACAATTGATGAATGAGAATATATAACAAATAAAAAAGGTGTTTTCCCAAAGTGGAAATTCACTTTAAGACATCTAGTGATAGGGCCGAGGTCAGGCTAGTTGCCCTTGTGGTAATTTGCACCTTTTGTAGGGCAGGTGATTTATAGATCAGCTTCTTTGTATTCAATTTGTTTTTATTTAGGTTTCAACATAAATACAGAACTATAGAACAAAACAAAACAAAAATACTGTAATTAGATTTAAACCATAATATAATCAGCTTCTTTGTGATGTGATTGCCCTCACTGACCGCTTTGTCCCGCGATTTCATTCCTAGGTGGAGCCCCAGCTCAGCCGATGGATCCAACCGGAAAGCACCCAAGAATATTCTGGAGGTTCTGATAGTGAAGAGGAGAGAGAACGAGCTTTGGTCATTACCCGGGGTGAGGGCAGAAACACTATACTAACAAATACCACTGCTCACATTAATGACAAGGGAATAGTGTATCCAATGTGCTGTTCGGACTTGAGTCGGTGTTTATGAACTCTGTTTTCATTACTAATGGGGCATTCTGGGTAATTTTGTTTGCTGATGTTAGTTGGCATTTATTCTGGATTGTGTATTGTTTTTGGGGGGATTTTTGCAGTTCAAAGCACTATAAGTAAAGCAAAATGATGACATGAATTCTACGCTGCAGTTAAAGCGGACAGAACTGCTGAACTTTCTCATTCAATTAATCAGAAGTTTGTGTCACTTCTAAGGGCCATTGGGTTGATAAAATATTGAAAACACAGCTGTCATGTGAAGACGAGCCCCTCTGATCATGGGACATACCCCATAGATCATATATCACAAAACCAATCATCATCAGATGGGGATAGGTGGCCACCTCCTCTGCTGTGTGTACGTGGAAGACTGCCATGGCTCTTCATAGCTGGGTTGGCAATTCTGAGCAGTAAAAATACCCTGAGCCATGAATGCAGAATGGTGTTACGGATTGCCATGGTGGCTATCATTTTGAAACGTGTTTTCATTTCAAATATACAGTGTAAGTAATTAGATGCACTGTATAGCCAAACCTTCATGGACACCTCACCATCACATCTCTATAAGCTTGTTGGACATCCTGTTCAGAAACTATGGGTATTAATGTGGAGTCCCCCCATCCATTGCAGCTATAATGGCCTCCTCTCCTCTGAGAAGGCTTTCCACAACATCTGTGGGAATTTGGGTCCATTCAGCCACAAGAGCATTTGTGAGGTCAGGTACTGATGTTAGATGAGAAGACCGGGCTCATCGATGTTCCACTTCATCCCAAAGATGTTCAGTAAGCTTGAGGTCAGGCCTTTGTGCAGGCCACTCAAGTTCTTCCACACCAAGTCTTTATAGAGCTGGCTTTCTGCAAAGAGACAGTCATAATGGAGCATGAAATTGCCTCTCCCAGACTGTTGCCACAAGGTTGAAAATGCACAATTGCCTAAAAAGTCTTTGTATGGTGTAGATGCTTGGTCTGCTTTAATGTATATACAATGCTTCAGTTCATGTTGTTGTAAATGCTAACCATTCCACTGCAGAGCATTCTGGGTAATGTCCTTCTTCTCATAATGGGGAATATTTTTCAGGGCACGCTGGATCCAGGACAGCAGGTTCCCTTTAAGTTCCAGGCACTGCTAAAGCCTACATACCTGAGCGAATTTCTGGCATTGCTGGGCTCTGGGACAGAGGTTGGTAGTTTGCTGCTCACATGTTGGCGCACTGATTGGCCTAATGTAAAACAAAACATCATATTTCTCTTTTCTGATAGGTCTTCCATGGGTACCTGGATGACCCCCGAAACACAGACAATGCCTGGATAGAGACTTTGGCAATCAGCGTCCACCTGGACACACAGGGGAGTTCGGACAAACTTCTGCAGGTGAATGAAGGTTTCATCCTATTGTTGCCACATCTCTCCTGACTGCTGTTGGGTCCAGGCATGCCTATGGGCTGTGGCCAGTTCAGATGAGCTTCCAAAGCCTAAGCAGCACTGGAATAATATAGTCACAAATATTATTATACATTCGCTCCATGAGCCAAGACAGGAGACACTCCGGGCTCATAAAACTCTGAGCCTCGTACACAATGCTTTATGTACTAGGGCAGGGGTGCCCACAATTTTTTGTGTTAAGATCTACTTTTGAAATGACGAGCTCAATGACCTCTACCAAGGAAAAAAAACCTCCCTCGCTCTCTCTCTCCTAGCTGTCTCTCCTCTCTCTCCTGGCTGTCTTTCCTCGCTCTCTCTCCTGGCTGTCTTTCCTCGCTCTCTCTCCTGGCTGTCTCTCCTCTCTCTCCTGGCTGTCTCTCCTCGCTCTTTCCTGGCTGTCTCTCCTCGCTCTTTCCTGGCTGTCTCTCCTCACTCTCCTGGCTGTCTTTCCTCGCTCTCTCTCCTGGCTCTTTCCTCGCTCTCTCTCCTGGCTGTCTCTCCTCTCTCTCCTAGCTGTCTCTCCTCGCTCTCCTGGCTGTCTCTCCTCGCTCTTTCCTGGCTGTCTCTCCTC
>NW_017308114.1:123351-138229 GCF_000935625.1 Nanorana parkeri | reverse complement strand
CTGTCTCTCCTCGCTCTCTCCCCTGGCTGTCTCTCCTCGCTCTCTCCCCTGGCTGTCTCTCCTCGCTCTCTCCCTTGGCTGTCTCTCCTCGCTCTCTCCCCTGGCTGTCTCTCCTCGCTCTCTCCCTTGGCTGTCTCTCCTCGCTCTCTCCCCTGGCTGTCTCTCCTCGCTCTCTCCCCTGGCTGTCTCTCCTCGCTCTCTCCCCTGGCTGTCTCTCCTCGCTCTCTTCCCTAGCTGTCTCTCCCCTGGCTGTCTTTCCTCTCTCTCCTGTCTCTCCTCGCTCTCTCTCCTGGCTCACCTTGCTGTATTTTGCAAACAGTGCAGTGCAACAGGCTGTGTAGACTAGGTTTCTTTGATGTAATACATAGCACTACAACACCCAGAATCCACCAGAAAGGAGTCAGGGAGCTCGGCTCAGCAGACTCAGGCTAATAGGTAATCATGTGTGCACAGCGAAATAAATATACCAAAATGGAATAAAGGGACCGCCCTTCGTTCCATTTATTCCAACATCTATTCCGAGATCCGCCACCTCTGACATGTTTCACCCAATCCTGGGCTTAGTCACAGAGCTATCCCACTGAAGTACTGTAATTTGGATTCCATTCTGGGGTGCAATGGGATTTCCCCCTCCTTTTCTGTTCCGCTTGACACCCAACAGATAGCTATGCAGCATGGAGAAATATCCCAAGCGGACGCACAGGAAATAAGATATTGTCAAAAGTTCTCTCCCGTCCAATGATTTCCAAGGTTCCCGCCCGCTCCCCGCATGCAGCGCCCAACACACTTGGCTGCACTAGCACCGTGGGAGGACAGGACAGTGTGCTGAAGAGCCGGTGTTCTGTCACTTTTGCCGAGCACGTTACGTAGTTCGGCAAACATAACGCGGTTGGCAAATATCACAGAACACCAGGAAGCTAGACCTCATACTTCTCCTTTCAGGCCCAGCCCTCCATCCTAATGTCGCTGCTCTCATGCTGTCGGCTGCGACCTTTATGTGTCAGACTTAGCAGACGGGGAGGGGCTAAACACACCGTGGGAGGGTTCTTGGGATAGGGAGTCGACTTCCGATCGCAATCTACCAGTGTCAGCTTTGTGAGATTCTGGTAGATCGCGATCGACCTAATGGGCACCCCTGTACAAAGGTAATCCAATCTCTTCCAATCATTACCACTCAAAGCAACGTCCATGCATGCAGTGGGACTTACTCTATATTGTTGCATTGCGTTGAGGACCCTTTTATTCACTTACCTTGGATGGTATATGAACTTCTGCACAGGTACAGTCTTGACATATGAACCTTGTCATGGTATGCCCCCTTGCAATAAGTATCTGGTTACTTGCTGCAGTTGTAGGGGATGGAACAACTTTTCCTCATATGTCTACAGACTTCTAGGAGTTTCACCAACTTTTGTGCTTCATTCTTTGATATATGACCCGGGTTATCCAGCTCAGGTGTCCATTTTTGTATTCTTTAACAGGATTACGCCATATTTATAGTGGTGCAGAGGGTGCATAGCAGGAAGCACATTGTTCTTGTGTTCTTTACTTGCAGCAGACTCCATGTAAATTCAGCATAAGTCCCATCCGGTGTATCAGAGTCACTGGCCCTCAGAGATGGCTCAGCGTTTGTGCGTAGTTTACCTGCAAATCACAGCACTCCGGCTGCCAAATGCAGCAGCTTTTTGTGGATAGGCAAGCTATGGCCTTCCAGCTGTGAACTCCCATCATGCATCTGCCTCTGGGGGTCTTGTTTGTGGCTGTCAATGTCTTGCAGTGCCTAATAGGAGTTGTAGTTGTGCCACAGCTGGAGGGCCGGAGTTTGCCCACCTGATGTAGAGACTGTCACTGAGCCAGCTTCTTACTCGATCAAAAGAGCCTAAAAAGGTGTGAGACAGGAGGGGCTAAAGTGTGTATGACATTTTAACAGACCTTCCCACCATGTCTGATTTATTCATTGAATCAATATTTTCATATGAATGTGTATTAAAGTCTGATAACCAAGACGTTATTGCGCAGCACAAATTTACCATTTGATACAGACTATCTATACCAGCGTATCAGGTCCCCCTCTGCTAATTGACAGCCGCAGAGGGCGGGTGTAATAGCTAGTTTGCTATTGCAAAGTGAAATAGCCAATAGGAATCTAGCTATGCATTCCTATGGTGGTTTTTTTTTCTTTCTTTATTTATTCTGACGGCGTACGCCAGCGGTTCTCAACCTGTGGGTCGCTGTGTGATTTCTGCTGTGCTAGGTGAGAGTCCTCCTCAGCCCTCTCCTAGCGCAGCAGTGTCAGTTCTCCCGCCACGCCGCCAGATGTTGCTGCAGCAGCCACGTCATCCCTACGTTTTACCTTTTGGGGGGGGGTCACCACAACTTGGCAAATGTTACCAAAGGGTCCCGGCCCTAGAAAAGGTTGAGAACCACTGATCTATACTATAAGTCATACGGCTACATCAACCATATCACTCGTCGTATAGGGGTATTTAATCTTAAAATGACCCCTCCCTCTGTAGGTTTCAATTAGACAGAGTGAGCTTGAAAGCAGACAACTACTGTGATGGTGCTTCAGAAAACCCACGCTGCTTTTTTCAATCCAGTGCCATGTATTAGATCTCTAGCAGTAAAGTGCTTCAGAAAACCCGCGCTTAGGTTGGACTTGATGGACTAATGTCTTTATTCAACCTCAAATACTATGTAACTATGTAAAGTGAAGACTGTACAGGGAGAGTAAGAACAGATACAATCAGTGTAAATATTGTGACATAAGGAGAGGGGACATCATTGAGGGGCGGTATGTTTCCCCTCGCTTTTCTATCCTATGTGCAGGAATAGCGGAACCCTGACCAGGGTTTCGCTTTGACTTTGGGTCTGGATAGTCCAGATCGGGCTTTGTGTCTCACCTGGATAGTTGATTGCTTGATGAGTGCTTGTCCAGGTGAGATAAAAGGGGGAAGGCTGAGAAATGGTTTTGCTCTGGCCTGGGACTCAGACAGCCTTCTGAGAGAGCTACATGGTGGATGTGTTGAGAGAGAAAAATAAACTTTGCTGCCTGGACTGTTTTTTTCCCAGGGAAGGTGATCCCCCATTCGAGCTATACCCCCACAATATGTATAAACTTTACATTAAAAATACAAATGGCAAAACGCCGTCATAGTTTTCCTCTGAGCCACACTAGTGTGATCGTAAACTCCTGTGTCTGGTGTCACAATGATAGACTCTGAATCTTCTCTTACTGTATAAAACCAGAATCTACTTCACTTGCAGGGGTGGGCAACCTCAGCACTCCAGCTGTTGTGTAACTACAAGTCCCATGAGGCATTGCAAGACTCTGACAGCCACAGGCATGACTCCCAGAGGCAGATGCATGACGGGATTTGTAGTATCACCACGGCTGGAGTGCTGAGGTTGCCTACCCCCTGCTCTATAGGCTGCACATCTCCATCAGGTCTCAGGGTCATTACACGTCCGCTGGTTCAGTCTTTCCATTCAAGTCTTTTCTCATTTCAGAACCTGAAGGAATCGGATCATGAGATAACACTGCGGTGGCAACTCCTGGACCACAAGATCCCCATGTACGCCAACGAGAAGGAGATTCTCCAGAGGACAGCCGAGCACCTCCAAGCCCATTATTAATTTATTGATTTAAGTTTAATCTGCTGATATTTTACCTTCCCTGGCTCATCCCCTCCCCCATCAACGTGATAATAACATTTTAAAATAAAACCTGTTTTCATTACAAACCTTATTTTATACCATGTGATTGTTGTGACGTACGCCCGGCCCGAACCCGCTGTACGTCAATCGCACGTGACTATACGCAGTTCTGAACCGAGCGTGAGCATCACGAGGACGTGGTGATGGCACTCTCAGCCTCGCCCTGCACAGAGATTTCCCAGCTCGCGGGACACAATCTCAGGCCAGCAGACTGAGCGCGATCGTCACCAGGGTTGGGCAACGCAGCAGTTAACCCTTTACCCACCAAATGTTTGTTGCCACCATGGGAAGGGGGTTTAACACCGCGGATGTCAACTGGTTAACAGAAACACGGACCGATCCCAGCAAGTGCTGTGACAAATTAAAACACAAACAAATCCGCTGCAGCCAGGACTGATCCCGACATTACTGTTAAGATCCACCCAGCTGTGTGATTGACAGCTGGCCCTGCCTATCTAGAGGCAGAGCCAGCTGTACCCACCCCCATTAGTTCCTCCAGTCAGCGCTGGAGGATGGGAGCGGGGAGGGGGGTGAATCCCTGCAGGGAACCGTGAGTGGCAGTCACGGCTCTCTGCAGGGACAGGATCGAGAAGTGAGCGAGCGACGGTATGTGTTCGCTCACTTCCCGATCTATTGAGCCGACGAGTGACAGTTTCATTGTCACACGTCGGCTCTAACGGAGTATAAATCACTCACCTCATAGTTCTCTTTTAATAAAATAAAAGGTGCAGAAAATATACAGAAAAAGATATTCATAAAAAGAGACAAAATATATATACACAACAGCACAATAAAAGGGAAAAAAATGAGAATACTTAACAGTCCTGGAATTGGGAGTTCTGACAGAGTCCAGAGTTCAATAAGCAAAGGAGAAGTCTGAAGGGCTCTTCTACAAGCAAGCTTTCAGCAGATGATGTCCAGAGATTAAAGGGGAACTCTTCTGCGATGTTAAGAGTTTCTGATGTTGCCAGAGTTCCTTTCTTGATGTTTCAAAACAAGAGCCTCCCTAGCTGCCTCGGCAGCATCCTTTTGTCTGCCCTCTAGGGGGTGTCACGGAGCCGGCCCCTAGGGCAGGGCTGGGGAGGGAGAGCAGGAGGGACGAGCCTTTATTTTACACCGTCACCTCCCAATTTCAAATTATGAAATGGAGCCGATATTGTAACTCAGGTTTATGACCTTTGGGGGAATGCCGGGTCACCTGGGTCGTTAACTCTACCAGACCTGCTTGTGTTTATCAACTTGTCCACTGGTAACAGATGAATGCCTGCTTGAATGCTTTTAATTAGGGACAGCTATAAAAGGTATAGAGGGTTATCTGGGACTCTCACTAGTGCTGGGGGACAATAAAGATCTCAGGCCAGATAAGCAGATCTCTGTTCTGTGGAATGTGGGGGGACCTGTTAAATGACGGCCTGCATTTGCTCTGAACTGGGGGACAAGAGAATGCTATATTTAATATTAATAGACTCAAACCCCATTATCGTCACACAGACTACCTTCAACAGCCATTGAAAGCACCCCATGTGAAACGTGGCATGAATCGAAGCCTAGCCTAGGGCACATCAGAGTGTTTGGATGTAAAGCTTACGCCTATATTCCAAAGGAGAAGCGATCCAAATTGGAGAACACAGCCACTGAAGGAATTCTGGTGGGCTATAGTAAACACAGTAAGCGATATAGAATCCTCCACCCAAAGACTGACAAAGTGACAATAAGTCTTAGCATCTTTCCTTTTTTCCCTGCAATTTATTTATTTTTTTATATATAATTTTTTTTTTCTTTTTCTTTTTTAGGGGAGGGAACGAGTTTGGATCTAGGGGAGGAGGGGAATGGATGAAGGAGTGGGAATTATTGGGTTTTTTTATGAATAAACAGGGTAAGAGAAAAGGTACGGGGCCGTAATTGAGTGGCATTTTAGACAATATAATGCTCTTTGCCCTCTCTTTTTATGGCTAGATAAGTAATGGTGAAAGGTTAGTTTATTATTCAATTAATCGCATTTCATGTATCACAAGTACTAGTATTTTTCATCTGTTATGATATATTTTTCACCTGTAATTAAGAATAAATTAAGAAATTTTAGATATGAAATAGCCATATATGTAGAAGTTAATGATATCATTATGTAATTTATGGAATTGTATGTGAAATTACACAAATAAAAATTTATTCTGGAAAGTCTTAGCATTCATTTCGATGAGAACCCATCACCAGAAACAATGATCCCGGGGAGTGATTTCGCCCAGTGAAATAGCAAAGTGAAGCCGAGCAAAGTGAAGCTGCACAGGAGTTAGAACAAGAGGTGGAACTCACAATGGATAAATCAAGTTCCATGTTAAATTCTGCTGAACAACTTCAAATTAGAAGATCCACTCGAGCTACCAAGGGAATACCACCCTGCAAGCTGTCATATACTGCTAAGACACGTAGCATACTCCAACCAACATTGTGGGACGACATAGAAAAATTACCAAAATGGAGAAAGTCAGCAGAAAAAAAAAAACTGCGGATGCGGACTGCGCTCACCAAGCCAGTGCCAAAGGATCGTCACAGTTTGCTTCCTGTTGAGAAGGGGTTTTGGAAATGCAACAGCATATGCTGATATCTACTGATTGTATTGCTGAAATGTAATATGTCTTTTTAAGCTGTAGATGGCAGTGTAGTGCAATGTTACTCTCTATATGCATGCGTATCTTTGATACACAGGAAGTTTTCCTATACTGTATATATACATTGAGTGGCCTGACGTTTGTAGGCAAATTAGCTACAATTTGGCGCTGAAGTTGCTAGAGGGCCAGACCATTAAAAATAGGGAAGCAGGTTGTTTACCACGACAGTAGAAGTGATTTGTTTCTGAAGATTCGGGGAGACAACGCGATGTAACAGCCTTTGAACGCGGGATGATTGTTGGCGCTCGGAGCCATGGAGCGAGTATCAGCAAAACAGCAGAATGCGTTAAATGTTCAAGAGCAGCTCATTGTTAAAGTGTTTAAAGACCGGACTGTCAGCCGAAAATCTGGGTCTGAACGTGCGAATTGTGGCCGTCAGCGACTAGTCAATGTTAGGGCAGAACGGGGGAGGGGCAAGACTGGTACAAGACAACAGAAGGGCAACAGTGCCGCGTCAGATTCCTCGCATCACCTTTCACCATCTCGTGGAGTCACGAGGCAGCCCACGAAGTACTGATGGGGTGGTCATAATAATCTGGTCGCTGTGTATGTGCTTCTCTATGCATTGCAGGCACATCATGGCTGGTGGGAGGGGGTTGTACATAGCTCCCTGAATACATCACAGCACCCTGCCTCAGTCCTCCTCAGTCCTGAAACAAGCAGTGGGCTGGCTCTTGGGAACAAATGTCAAAATGCCTTGAAAAAGGTGGTAGCCTTGAAGAGCAGGAATTCCTAGGCAGGCTTCATTTGCATGTAGGCCACCCTAAGTAATGCCCACATGCGAGGCTGAGCCTCCATCATTGAAACTTGTTAAAGATGTCACCAGTACTGTAGGGGGGCGTGGCCTGAACATGGCGCCGAGAGGACGTGCATAAGGAGAGCTCCGTGTGACGTGTTCTTCACTGCAATACGGTGTGCTGGTGACATCTTTATCAAGTTTCAGTATTGGCGGCGCCATCCGCGGTCACTTCGAGCCCCCACGCTGACAGGGATACCTGGTAAGGAGTGCAGCAGGATTCTGGAATACATACCGTATTTTCCGGCGTATAAGACGACCACCTACTTTATGTGTTAACTATGTAGCCGAAGCTACCGTACGTACAGTATTACCGCACATCCATACCCGGCGTATAAGATGACCCCCGATTTTCGGGCAGTGTTTTTGGGTCTAAAAACACGTCTTATACGGTATGTTCATGATTGAAAGAACTGAAATTCAATGAATAAAAGGGGTGGGGCCAGGGACAGTCGGGCTACGGAGGAAAGCTCTAGATGATCCTGGACGTCCTCCATCCAGGAAATTAGGTGGCCTCTATCTGACTTGCTTCAGCTTCTAATGTACATTGTGAGAAGCGTGCAGTGAACTGGCCTTCAAAAATGAGTCTTGACATGGGGTCGGAGGGCAGATGAAAAACACTGCGGGATGATAATGGAGGGAATGTGGCTGATTCATCTCTCCTTATCGCCCGCAAGTGGGGGAATCAGATGTGACAACGGCCACCCTCATCGCAGGGAATTGCAGGCAGAAGTAAAATCAATCATTCAACTGATAGAAAACAATGCAGACGTAAGAGCTGCCACCTTTTCCTCAAGCCAAACACTAACACTGTAGCACCTCACAACTTGCCAGTGTGCCACAGGTCCCCAGATATACATTATGTACATAAACCATGCCCCCATAAGATGCCAGTGTGCCACAGGTCCCCAGATATACATTCTGTACATAAACCATGCCCCCCATAAGATGCCAGTGTGCCACAGGTCCCCAGATATGCATTCTGTACATAAACCATGCCCCCATAAGATGCCAGTGTGCCACAGGTCCCCAGATATGCATTCTGTACATAAACCATGCCCCCCATAAGATGCCAGTGTGCCCCAGGTCCCCAGATATACATTCTGTGCATAAAAGATGCCCCCATAAGATGCCAGTGTGCCAGTCCCAGGACTTTACTGTTTTCCTCAACAGAACCTCTTCAGGAATACGCTGTGCCTTTGAGCAGCTTTTGTGTGCCTGACTCTCTCAGCCTCTCCAAACCTTTCTACCTCCCGGGCTGTTCCTCGTGTGCACCCAGCACACACACCAATCCTGGCTTGGCCCTTGTGTGACTCCACACCACACCAACTCCACCCTTGAGCTCTGGTCTGGGTTCTTAATGAGACTGCTCTCATCCACCTGATACCCAGCCACCTGATACCCAGCAACACCTGACCTCAGGACTGGAGATTTCATCCCACCCAGAACTCTAAAGCTGGCCATACACCTTACGACCATCGCACGACTTTCATTGTGCGATGGTCGTGAGGTAATTCAAATTTTGTACGATCTGCAGGTCTTGGACAGGCAGATCGTACTTGCTATCATCGCAGGCCCTCCCCGCTGAGGGGAGGGCTTCGGATGATTGTAGTGCTGAGCGGGCAGTGTGCGCTTGCGCACACCGGCCTGTGCGGCATTCGTCACCCGACCACGCCACCAACCCGCCCAAAATCGTACGACAGGTTTCCCAGCATGCTGGGAAGAAAAATGTTGTGCGACTTTACAGTAGAAGAGGTCGCACGCTGCCCATACACCTGCCGATTATCGTACACCGGTGTATGGGCACCTTCAGAAATCTCCAGATCCCAGCTACAATCTGGAAAAACCATAAGAAGCTTCTTCCCTGCAAAACTATTTTCATTCTGGAACCTCTCAGCCCCTCTGGCAGAGTCCTGGGTGACCGTGTTGCCAGCATACTGCGTGGCATTGCCACAATATATATATATAATGTCAAGACTAACTGCAGCATGGGTGGTAGTCAGTCATAGTTCTGGATAGAACCCTGCGGCTCAACACTGTTGGTCGGTGAGATTTACGGACCTGGTGCCTCAGTACACTTGCACGGACGGCCGTCCGATGAAGTCACGGGTCCGATGAAATGATATAGAACATGCTGCCAGAGGATGATTTCTCCCTCTCTCCCGAGTCCCTGATGTCACTTCCTCCCACCAGTCCCAGCCGCAGAAAAGAGAAACAAAGGGAGGGAGAGTCGAGGGACTCAGTGACTGGAGTCACAGCGCCGCCCCGCGCCCGCTGCGAGGTATGCACGTCTCTAGCCACAAGTCCGGTGAGAATAATGTGCCTGGGTGTGAGGTGGGCTGACACCCGGGCACAGGATTCCAAACGCGGACTGTCTGGGTGAATCCCGTACGGGCGGGTGGCAACCCTAACTCCATGTCACCTGCTACAAATTGTCAGCAACACCTTCCACCTGGTCGGTCTGCTGTGTACCGGCGCCCTCCTCCCAGTTGCGGTCCCCATGCGGATAGTATACACAGTAACGTGGCGATAGTCTGGTGGCCGGTGTCCAGGGATTACCACTTCATGGAGCCGAGCCCGGCCAGGTGAGCGGAGGAGTTGTGCTGGGAAAACTCTAAGAACGTTTATCAGAACAGAGCTGTCTGCACATTGAGCACATTTCAGTACACAGCCCAGTAACTGCTGCAAGCATTGGTCAACATCAAACATTGCTGCTATTATCACATGGTTAATAAGCAGCCTAAATGCAAGGAGGCTCCTCATCTGGGTGTCTGGACTTTTGGAATCTTAGCTCTGTACACATCAGGCTGGAACATGGCACTATAGGTATGATAACCTCCTATCTCTGCCTGCTGCTGCCTCTGCTCGGGAAGCTCAGACTATCGGCTGTCTGCCACCCTCACTCATAGACCATACAGTGAACAGCTCCACCTAGTGGCCAGAGTCCTGCACTGCACCCTGCAGGTGGAGGAGCATCGGTCCTCTGGATTTACTCTCTTTGCTGCACCAAGGCCAGGTTCTTCAATGCTCCCCCCTCCCCCAAGGCCAGGCATCGGTGGACTTGTGGGAAATCTGGCCCAGGTCCATCTGAAGAAAGATAAATATCCCTTCACACCTGACTCGTACAGTCCGATCTAACTGCTGATTTTTGGCACAGGTATTGGCCCTGCTCCTCATCAAGGTAGTTTCCAAAAATAACCCCCGCGATCAAACTGGGATTATGTCCCGAAATCTACAGACATTGACATATGCAGAGTCTTCCACAATATGCAAAGCGCTGCTGATAACATGAGTAACAGCCCCCCACCCCCGGCTCTAGCATGGCCAGGGCATCTGATAGAATGGAGTGGCTCTATCTTTGGAGGGTATTTAAGAAACTTGTTTGAAATGGGTACAACTTTGACATCCTCCTCCCCAGACATGTGCAGCGGTGCCCTCCATCTCCTTCACTATGTGCCCTGGCATTGGAGCCATTGGTGGCTCTTATTGGGCAGTCCCGACAGTTGGTGGTGGGCTTTAGTCTGAGGGACACAAGAAGATAATATTACATTGTTAGTTAAATCTTAAAAAGTAATTTGAGAATAGGGAAGCTTCGATACTAGTATTGGTATTGGTGCCAATACCGAGTATTTAGGTGAGTACTCGTACTCATCCAAATACTCCGATACTTACCTCCGATCCCGGAAGTTCCGGTCAGAGGGAAATCTCCCTCTGACCGGCAGTGCCGAGGAAGCATGGAGCCGGCTTTCTTTCCAATCAGGAAGCTGGGCGGTGGGTTATGATCCACCTCCCTAATTGGCTAGGAAGCCGGCTTCACATGTTGCTAAACAGCCTGGCTTCCTAACCAATCAGGAAGCCGGGGGGGCACGTCATGACCCACCTCCCTGATTGATCAGGAAGCCAGGCTGCATAGGAACAAGTGAAGCCGGCTTCCCAACCAATCAGGAAGCCGGGTTCATGACATGCCCCCCCGGCTTCCTGATTGGCTAGGAAGTCAGCTTCACTTGTAGTTAGGCAGCTTGGCTTCCTAACCAGTCAGGAAACTGGGTGGCATGTAATAATTTGCGTCCGGGCTTCCCGATTGGTCAGGAAGCCACGCTGCCTAGAAACAACTGAAGCCGGCTTCCTAGCCAATCAGGAAGCCAGAAAGAGGGCCCTGATGAGCCACCCGGCTTCCTGATTGGCTAGGAAGCAAGCTTCACTTGTTGGAAGGCAGCCTGGTTTCCTCACCAATCAGGAAGCTGGACGGCACCTCATTACTCACCGCCCGGCTTCCTGATTGGTCAGGTAGCCAGGCAGCCTCTGAAGCTGGTATTCTTTCGCTAGAACACCAGCTTCACAGGCAATCAGGAAGCCGGGTGACAGGTCATGATCTGCCGCCCTATTTCCTGTTAATCGGGCCACAAGACACCGGTACTCGGTATCGGCAAGTACCAGGAAATAAAAAATATCGGTACTTGTACTCCATACCGAAAAACCGGTATTGGTGCATTCCTATTCAAGAACCTTAACTCTGAACAACAATGTATCTGATTTGTGTATCACTCGGCTGTAGATCCTCCAATCATCTCTGAATTGGTGCTGACACTGTCCTTCCTTCTGGAGGGGGCTACTTGTGTTCCCCATGGTCCCTGTGTGTGTTGTAAAGTAGTCACCGCTCCAAGCTCACTCCCGGGATGGACTGCAATCTCACATTTAGTTTACTTACTTGTATTGAGATTGTAGTCCATCCCGGGAGCGAGCTTGGAACTTGTCAATCAAAGCAATGCAACAATCTGAGTCCGGTTAATCAGCAAGCTGGTAGAGTTACTGTGAACAGTTTAGGTCACGTGTAGAGCGGTTTCCTTGGAGTCTTCATCCCCACCAAACACCACTGGCCTGCTGATGATGGAAAGAAGGTGGCCGCCCCCAGGCTGCTGAGAAAGTGGCTGAGCACCTCAAGACCAACCGCTCCGGACCACCCCAACCTTCAGCAGAGTAGGGCCATGAGGTCTCCAGCTTCCTGTAGGCCAGCAAGGCTCTTTCAGTAAAATAAAACTTTCTGAGGTCAGTTCTGAACTTTCCTCTGACCAGTTTGAGGTCATCTCCCCGTGTTCTGGATCTCAGCTTCATATTGAAAACACTGCCCTCCCGAACCTCATTCACACCCGTCATCAATGTCAAGGTTTCAGTCATATCCATCCCCTCAAGGCTGTGCATATTAGGTTCCTGCAGTCTCTTCTGATATGTTTTATTCCTCAGACCTTTCTCCATGTTTGTTTCCTGTCTCTGGGCTCGTTCTATCTTATTAATATGTATTTGTAAGTGGAATCTCCAGAACTGGACACACCATACGAAATGAGGTCCAACTACTGATCTATTTAGAGGGATCAGGACCTCCTTCCTCCTGCTGGGGACCCCTCTAGTGATAATAAAGATCTATATAGAGGGATCAGGACCTCCTTCCTTCTGCTGGGGATCCCTCTAGTGATAATAAAGATCTAAATAGAGGGATCAGGACCTCCTTCCTCCTGCTGGGGATCCCTCTAGTGATAATAAAGATCTTCCTCCTGCTGGGGATCCCTCTAATGGTAATAAAGATCTATATAGAGGAATCAGGACCTCCTTCCTCCTGCTGGAGATCCCTCTAGTGCAGGGTTGGCAAACACAAGGCCCGCGGGCCGAATCTGGCCCGCCGGACCTTGTAATGTGACCCGCACAGCAGCCACCTCATTTTGCCAAGGTTTAGGCACCACAACATTAAGGCATTGCTGATGCGGCCCCCGATGAATTTGAGTTTGCCACCCCTGCTCTAGTGATAATAAAGATCTATATAGCGAATCAGGACCTCCTTCCTCCTGCTGAAGATCCCTCTAGTGATAATAAAGATCTATATAGAGGGATCAGGACCTCCTTCCTCCTGCTGGGGATCCCTCTGTTGATGCACTCCATAGTTTTATAAACTTTCCTTGCTGTCAGGGGACAAAGTGATTAGAATTTTGGGGTGCTTTGCTGGTGTTCATTGACAGGTGCAGTGGACCTCCTTTTGAGCTGCCATTCTAAAGAACAGATGGACACAGCCCCTGAAAAGCACATATACATTTTTGAGAGTCGGACGACTTTGAACCTTTTTTCTTAATGCTGTAACAGCACCATCCGTTCTTTTCTCTCCTCCATATACTCCCCATTGCTGAGGATCACAGGCCGGACTGATTGCAGCTCATATGAGGACTGGTATATAAGACCTGCACACATTAGTACCAGATGAGTCAGTGAATTCTCTCTGTGAGGTTTCAATCAAACAGCACAAAGCTGAAAGCAGGCAGTCACTGCTGCCCCTCCTTCCTCCATGGTAACCATGGATAATAGGAGGACTCTGATTGGTCGGCTCCTGTAGAAACCTCTTCATACACCATTCTCTCCATGCCAGTGGGCGGAGCCATATCCTGACAGGACCCGCCAAACATGCAGACCACACCTACAAGAGGTGGAGCAACGAAAGCATCTGCGAGACTCTCCGCAGGCAGAATATGTAAATAATAAGCAGGCAGCCAGTGAAGTCCGTGTTCCAGTATAGGCGTGTGCCCGTTTTCTGTCAGTGACCCCGACAGTAGTGAGGACATTGGAGCAGCGGGAGAACCAGCCAGAGAAGGATGTCAGTCCACAGTCACAGGCCTCTTGTAACATGATGGGAGCCCCGAGGGGCCCGGTGGACCCTCTCTTACCTCCTTCTCGTCCGCTATACATGGGGGGGGATGACACAGTGGGGAGCGGACAGATACATACAGTGTACCACCAATCAGAAACGACTAAATCCATGACGTCACCGGAGCTAAACACACGTGGCCAGTACGGGGCGGAGCGATGACGAAAAGAGGGCGGAAGAGGAGGTGACGTCAGCAGAGAGGGCGGGCTGGAGGCAGAGTGCAGGTAGAGGCTGGCAGAGCTCTATGTGTGTGTCAGTGTAATGTCAGTGTCAGTGCTGTGTGATCGTCCTGTCAGTGTGTGTGAGGGAGGGGGGATTCCACAGACACACACACTGACCGCTGCACATTCACTGACTGTACACTGTGTGTATTCCCTGACCATTTACTGTGTGTATTCACTGACCATTCACTGTGTATATTCACTGTGTGTATTCACTGACCATTCACTGTGTGTATTCACTGACTGCACACTGTGTGTATTCACTGACTGCACACTGTGTGTATTCACTGACTGCACACTGTGTGTATTCACTGACCATTCACTGTGTGTATTCACTGACCATTCACTGTGTATATTCACTGACCATTCACTGTGTATATTCACTGACCATTCACTGTGTGTATTCACTGACCATTCACTGTGTATATTCACTGACCATTCACTGTGTGTATTCACTGACCGTACACTGTGTGTATTCACTGACTGTACACTGTGTATATTCACTGACCGTTCACTGTGTGTATTCCCTGACCATTCACTGTGTGTATTCCCTGACCATTCACTGTGTGTATTCCCTGACCATTCACTGTGTGTATTCACTGACTGTACACTGTGTGTATTCACTGACCATTCACTGTGTGTATTCACTGACTGTACACTGTGTGTATTCACTGACTGTACACTGTGTGTATTCACTGACTGTACACTGTGTGTATTCACTGACCATTCACTGTGTGTATTCACTGACTGTACACTGTGTGTATTCACTGACCATTCACTGTGTGTATTC
>NW_017308114.1:100885-121398 GCF_000935625.1 Nanorana parkeri | reverse complement strand
GGAACTCAGCACAGGGATGGTGGGGGCCCCTCATAATGGGCACAGCGGGTGTACAGACCCGGGAACTCAGCACAGGGATGGTGGGAGCCCCTCATAATGGGCACAGCGGGTGTACAGACCCGGGAACTCAGCACAGGGAAGGTGGGAGCCCCTCATAATGGGCACAGCGGGTGTACAGACCCGGGAACTCAGCACAGGGATGGTGGGAGCCCCTCATAATGGGCACAGCGGGTGTACAGACCCGGGAACTCAGCACAGGGATGGTGGGAGCCCCTCATAATGGGCACAGCAGGTGTAGGATTGGCAGACGTGGTTCAGTAACCCGAGTCTTGTTCTCCCTGCAGCGGATGAGCGGGCGGCGTGGCGCGGCCGGGGGAGTATGCAGGACGCGGAGGGGCCTGGGGATTGTCCCTCAGACGGCCTGGACTGTGGTGGGTATATGACGTGTCACTCATGATTACCGTTGTGTGTGCGCGGAGTCCTCAGCTGCTCATAACTGGAAATGTGTCCCTTTTGTAAGGCAGAGCCCCGAGTCTCTCTGTGTGCCGTTCACCGGCACCGCACTCCACCAAGCGAGCGTTCACCTCTTGCAAGTCCCTGAAAAGGGGAGGTGACAACAAAGCGCATACTGACCTAACCCCTCCCCTCTCCACAGACAGACTTACCACCACATGATGGCCGCGGTCCAGGTGTTTGTTTACATCCAGTGACCGGGCCGCCGCGGCTGCACGTTCGTTCCCCATAGACTCCTGTGTGCTGAGGCCATCAAAGAAGATCCCATAGAAGTCTGGGCCACTGTGCGCCGGCAGCGGATCGGCGCCTGTCAGGTCAAGGTGGGCCTGCGTCTGTGGAGCGGGTCAGGTGAGGTCACAAAAAGTAAGTGTACTTCTCCTTTAAAGAGGTACCTGAAATTCTCAGCCAATTGTAGAGCCGCTGTACGCACCGCTCCGGCAATTGTAGAGCCGCTGTACGCACCGCTCCAGCAATTGTAGAGCCGCTGTACGCACCGCTCCGGCAATTGTAGAGCCGCTGTACGCACCGCTCCGGCAATTGTAGAGCCGCTGTACGCACCGCTCCGGCAATTGTAGAGCCGCTGTACGCACCGCTCCGGCAATTGTAGAGCCGCTGTACGCACCGCTCCGGCAATTGTAGAGCCGCTGTACGCACCGCTCCGGCAATTGTAGAGCCGCTGTACGCACCGCTCCGGCAATTGTAGAGCCGCTGTACGCACCGCTCCGGCAATTGTAGAGCCGCTGTACGCACCGCTCCGGCAATTGTAGAGCCGCTGTACGCACCGCTCCAGCAATTGTAGAGCCGCTGTACGCACCGCTCCGGCAATTGTAGAGCCGCTGTACGCACCGCTCCGGCAATTGTAGAGCCGCTGTACGCACCGCTCCGGCAATTGTAGAGCCGCTGTACGCACCGCTCCGGCAATTGTAGAGCCGCTGTACGCACCGCTCCGGCAATTGTAGAGCCGCTGTACGCACCGCTCCGGCAATTGTAGAGCCGCTGTACGCACCGCTCCGGCAATTGTAGAGCCGCTGTACGCACCGCTCCGGCAATTGTAGAGCCGCTGTACGCACCGCTCCGGCAATTGTAGAGCCGCTGTACGCACCGCTCCGGCAATTGTAGAGCCGCTGTACGCACCGCTCCGGCAATTGTAGAGCCGCTGTACGCACCGCTCCGGCAATTGTAGAGCCGCGGTACGCACCGCTCCGGCAATTGTAGAGCCGCTGTACGCACCGCTCCAGCAATTGTAGAGCCGCGGTACGCACCGCTCCGGCAATTGTAGAGCCGCTGTACGCACCGCTCGGGCAAATGTAGAGCCTCTATACGCACCGCTCTGACAAATGTAGAGCCGCTGTACGCACCGCTCGGGCAAATGTAGAGCCGCGGTACGCACCGCTCTGACAAATGTTGAGCCGTTGTACGCACCGCTCCGGCAAATGTAGAGCCGCTGTACGCACCGCTCGGGCAAATGTAGAGCCTCTATACGCACCGCTCTGACAAATGTAGAGCCGCTGTACGCACCGCTCGGGCAAATGTAGAGCCGCGGTACGCACCGCTCTGACAAATGTAGAGCCGCTGTACGCACCGCTCGGGCAAATGTGGAGCCGCTGTGCGCACCGCTCCGGCAAATGTAGAGTCGTTGTACGCACCGCATTGGCAGATGTAGAGCCGCTGTACGCACCGCTCCGGCAAATGTAGAGCCGCTGTACGCACCGCTCCGGCAGATGTAGAGCCGCTGTACGCACCGCTCCGGCAAACGTAGAGCCGTTGTACGCACCGCTCTGACAAATGTAGAGCCGTTGTACGCACCGCTCCGGCAGATGTAGAGCCGTTGTACGCACCGCTCCGGCAGATGCACCGCTCCGGCAGATGTAGAGCCGTTGTACGCACCGCTCCAGTGGCCTGTGTCTTCCACCTTCCCTCCATTCCAGCGTTGTAGCCTCCAGGAGACTCTTCTAGCAGTGGTTGTGTCCTGCAACCCATGCCGTGGAGGAGAGGTGGGAGACGCAGGCGCCTCTGGAGAGGAGTACATAAGAGCTCTTCTACCACAGGGAACTTCAGGTACGGTTTTTTGGGTTTTTTTTGGAGAAAAAGTGTGGCCGGATTCACACTGCTGCAGTGCGGTAACCAGATCCGTCATCTGGAACGATGTAAGCGGCCGTCGCATTACATCTTTTGGCAGAATAAAAACATTGAGAAGGTTCCTTCTGGTTGTGAAATTAATCTTCCTAGTCTGGTGCAATAAGAGGTGTCACCACAAGGGAAAACCCCCCTGTTATAATATGTATTCCTAATAAATGCTGATGTTACAACAGGAGAGTACTGTATATACTGGGACTTTAGAACTCCTTTAACCAGTTTGTAACGCAATAGTTGTATAAAATATGGCAGTTCATAGTCATGGTTAATATTCATACAAATGTGAAATGAGAATCACATAGGGGGTTATTCACTATTGACCCGAAGTTTACAGCCGTAGCTTCGGCTGATCCTTCGGCCGAACCGAAGGGCTGCTGTACGGGCTATTCACAATAGCCCGTACAGCAACCGAAGGCGGACTAGCAGCTCAGCCGAGCCAAAGGCATATGCTATCCGAAGTGACAGCCGAAGCAGGGAGAACAACATTGCAAATGACAGCTGGGCGGAGTCAACCGTGACCTCACAGCTCGCTCTGCCCAGTTGTATAGACAGATCAGTGTCCCCAAATGACCTGGGGATGGTAATCTGTCATTAAACAATAACTTGACGGAGCCAGCCGGCGCCGCCCAGTTGTTATTCATTGGCCCGGGACCTGCTAGAAGACTCTGGCAGGGTCTGGCCAAAAGGAAACAGTTGGGTGGCGCTAACTGTCACCGCTGGCTATACCCAATGTGTTTGTTTTTTTCTTAAAAATATATGTTGGAAGGCTAATAGGTTAGCCTGAATTAGTGGGAGGGGTCTGCGCCTCCTTACCCCACTTAAGCAGCGCCGATCCATCTGCTGGGGACGGGAGGTCTTCCGAGCAACCCCCCCCCCATCCCTTGGGGTTTTTCAGTCAGGAGTTCACCTCATTTCACTCTTCACACTATCAGAGTATGCCCCCTTATTGGCATTACTGTCCGCCAGGACCATGGCACACTTCAGGTCCTATCAGACGTAGTCATATGTCAAGTGAAGTGGACTCCTTACACAAATATATTTTAATGTTACTATTTTTTTTTATCATTCTTTAAAAAAAATTTAAACTGTTTGTTGTTTTTTGGTTTTTTTTTTCATTCCTTTCAATTCTTTTGGTACTAAAATTCGGAGGTACCAAACGGAATAGCCGAGCGGCATTCGGCTATTAACTTACGAACGGCAGCGAGTGAGCTGCCTGAGCTTCGGCTCAGCCGATCCAGATGTTGGATCGGCTCAGTCGAACTCCTTCTGCACTTCGGCTTAGCCGAACATGTTTGGCTGTCCGAAGGCGGCTCATGTACGCTGAAATCCGCCGTACTGAGCCGGAGTGAATAGCCGAACAGCGCTCACTTCTCTTCGGCTCGGGTTAGTCACTCGGCCGGCAGGTAAGTGAATACCCTGATAGTAGAGTGTTACTGAGCATTGTGGTGCGCTGCAGCTGAGGTACGTTCCTTTAATGCATGAGGGTGCCATATATAACACATGTAGGGTGCGTTGCGGTAACATGCATGCCACAGCACTGCATAGGTATGAAGCTGGCCCAAGGCTTGTAGACTTGTAGCATGTGAGTATTATATCCTTACCTATATTAACTACTTGAAGTCCGCGGTGTTTACACCCCCTTCCTGTCCCGGCCATTTTTCAGTATTCAGCGCTGCGGTACTTTGACTGACATTTATTCCGTCATGCAGCGCTGTACTGAAATTAATTTTATACCATTTTTTGGGGACAGATAGAGCTTTCTTTTGGTGGTATTTAATCACCGCTGGGGGGTTTTTATTTTTTACTATAATTAGGAAAAATTACTAAAAATTTTGAGAAAAAAAAGTTTATTTTTTTCCATTATGTTAGGAAACATTTATTATTACCCAGTTTTTTGGTAAAATATAAAAGTCGGGGTCACGTCGGGTAAATAGACACCAAACATGTCAAGCTTTAAAATTGTGCGCACCCGCAAAATTGCAAAAAACTACAATACCCAAAATTGCTTTATAAGCTTTTACTGCTCATCAGTTTAGTGTTACCAATGATTGATGGGCCTAGAATTATTGCGACGTTCGCGGCGATATGTAACATGTACGGCGTAATGGGCGCAATCAGCGTTTTCGCACATATGCGCACCCGACGAATGTTTGCGTGTGTATGTATGGGGGGACTTTAAAACATTTTTTGTGATTTTTTTGTTTTGTTTTGTTTTTTCAGGTGGCTTTTTTTTTTCCACTTACCTTTATTGCTTTCACATAGAGGGCTAAGAAACCCCCCTATGTGATGGCACTGAGGATGTGACGGGTCCTCTTTATGGAGACATCAGGGGTCTCCAAGACCTCTAACGTCCCCTAGGACCCCCCAAAGAAGCTGATGCTTCTGGAGCTGGAGAGTGACACAAGAATACATCACTTCTGCATTCTGACAGCGGAGAGGGGACTGGAGGGAGTTTGTGTACCGATCTCCCTCTGATCCCCTGTCAAAGAGCCACTATGCTGGTACCGGGCTCGCACCGGGCACAGCGGAGCACGGGACAAGCGGGAGGGGGGGCCGTGGAGGGGGGGGACACATGGAACGGCAGCTTATGCAAGCGATCTGCTGGCTCTAAAGCCTGTATGTTAACAGTCATCACTGCCTGTTGTTAAATTTAGCCAGTTTCCTGTTCGCATGCGCAAGTGGGCGTGGCTGTGCGGGCGTTTAAAAACACCTGTAACAATATGCATTTGTTTCCAATCCCTCAGTGCACATGTAACAATATGCCTTTGTTTCCGGTCCCCCAGTGCACATGTAACAACCTTTGTTTCCGGCCCCCCAGTGCACATGTAACAACCTTTGTTTCCAGTCCCCCAGTGCACATGTAACAACCTTTGTTTCCGGTCCCCCAGTGCACATGTAACAACCTTTTGTTTCCGGTCCCCCAGTGCACATGTAACAATATGCCTTTGTTTCCGGTCCCCCAGTGCACATGTAACAATATGCCTTTGTTTCCGGTCCCCCAGTGCACATGTAACAATATGCCTTTGTTTCCGGTCCCCCAGTGTCAGAACGCAGCAGAGCTGATGTCGGTGTTAATAGTAATTCTTCTGTTTTTTTTCATTCCGCAGATTGTAAAGGAGCCCCGAGAACCGTAGCCACGCTGTGCCAGGAGAAGAATAATAACACACAGACCTCAGCAGATACCCCCAGACGTCGGAGAAAGCCCACCAAAACACACCGCAACCTCAGCAGAGACTCCCCGGAGAGACTGTCCCTGAACATCCTGAATGAATTCGTGGCTCCCGGTCAGGATCATGACGCACTTAACCATTGTTCCCCAGACCGGTTGTCTGAGCTGCTGAGCACGGCGAGAATGGCGGCCTGCAACAATAACCTTCCAGTCGGTGAGTTGAAGGCTCGCACAGGAGAGGAGAACGAAACAAAGGATAATGGAGGGCCGGAGTGCCCGGTGCCCTCCAGCGGGTCGCGGTTTTCCATTGCTCGAACATTCCGACCTCAGAAGAGGACCAGCGCGAAAGCCAAGCCCTTCCTGTGCACGGTGTGCGGGAAACGGTTCAGCCAGAAATCTCTGCTCATCCAGCATCACCGGAACCACACCGGGGAACGTCCCTACCCCTGCGTGGACTGCGGCAAAAGCTTCACCTCGTGTTCCCTGCTCATCCGCCACCAGAAAATTCACACCGGCGAGAAGCCCTTCGCCTGCTCGGACTGCAACAAACGTTTCAGCGAGAGCTCCCAGCTGGTCCGCCACCAGCGCACCCACACCGGAGAGCGCCCGTACACGTGCATAGAGTGCGGCAAAAGTTTCAGCGAGAGTTCCAAGCTGGTCATTCACCAGCGCACTCACACCGGCGAACGGCCGTATTCCTGCGACGACTGCGGCAAGAGCTTCAGCGTGCGCTCGCACCTTATCACCCACCAGAGGACTCACACAGGTGAGCGCCCTTACACCTGTAACCAGTGCGGCAAGAGCTTCAGCGAGAGCTCCAAGCTGGTAATGCACCAGCGCATTCACACCGGCGAGCGCCCCTACACCTGTGCCACCTGCGGCAAGAGCTTCAGCCAGCGCTCCGTCCTGGTGACCCACCAGCGTATTCACACGGGCGAAAAGCCCTACGCCTGTCCCGAATGCGGCAAATGTTTCATCGACAAGGTGGGCTGCGACCGCCACCGCGTCACCCACAGCAACGAGAAGCCTTTCCAGTGCCCCCTCTGCGGCAAGAACTTCAGCCGCAACTCCGACTACAACAAACACCAACGAACCCACACCGGAGAGAGGCCGTATTCCTGCCCGCAGTGCGGCAAAAACTTCAGCTGGAGTTACCAGCTTGTCCGCCACCAGCGCGTCCACACTGGCGAAAAGCCGTACACCTGTATTGAATGTGGGCAGAGCTTCTGCTGGAGCTACCAACTGGCCACTCACCAGAGATCTCACACGGCAGAAAACTCCTTCGCGTAAACGTGCCGCTTGTGGGAACAATTGAACAGTGCCCATCCGGTGCCTGATACGCGGTCATATCACAGAACAGTGGGGCAATTGTCCATCCTGTACCCAAGATCATAGAGAGGGCTCCATCCTGTACCCAATATCATAGAGAGGGCTCCGTCCCGTACCGAATATCATATCATATCATAGAGAGGGCTCCTTCCTGTACCCAATATCATATCATAGAGAGGGCTCCGACCGGTACCCAACATTATATCATAGAGAGGGCTCCTTCCTGTACCCAATATCATATCATAGAGAGGGCTCCGACCGGTACCCAACATTATATCATAGAGAGGGCTCCTTCCTGTACCCAATATCATATCATATCATAGAGAGTGCTCTGTCCGGTACCCAATATCATATCATAGAGAGGGCTCCGTCCTGTACCCAATATCATATCATAGAGAGGGCTCCGACCGGTACCCAATATCATATCATAGAGAGGGCTCCGACCGGTACCCAACATCATATCATAGAGAGGGCTGCTTCCTGTACCCAACATCATATCATAGAGAGGGCTCTGTCCCATGCCCAACATTATATCATAGAGAGGGCTCTGTCCCATACCCAACATTATATCATAGAGAGGGCTCCTTCCTGTACCAATTATCATATCATAGAGAGGGCTCCGTCCTGTACCCAATATCATATCATAGAGAGGGCTCCGACCGGTACCCAACATCATATCATAGAGAGGGCTCCTTCCTGTACCCAACATCATATCATAGAGAGGGCTCTGTTCCATGCCCAACATTATATCATAGAGAGGGCTCTGTCCCATACCCAACATTATATCATAGAGAGGGCTCTGTCCCATACCCAACATTATATCATAGAGAGGGCTCTGTCCCATACCCAACATTATATCAGAGAGGGCTCCTTCCTGTACCCAACATCATATAGAGAGGGCTCCATCCTGTACCCAACATCATATAGAGCGGGCTCTGTCTCGTACCCAACGTCATATCATAGAGAGGGCTCCGTCCCGTACCCAATATCATATCATAGAGAGGGCTCCGTCCCGTACCCAACATTATATCATAGAGAGGGCTCTGTCCCATACCCAACATTATATCAGAGAGGGCTCCTTCCTGTACCCAACATCATATAGAGAGGGCTCCATCCTGTACCCAACATCATATAGAGCGGGCTCTGTCCCGTACCCAACGTCATATCATAGAGAGGGCTCCGTCCGGTACCCAAAATCATATCATAGAGAGGGCTCCGTCCCGTACCCAAAATCATATCATAGAGAGGGCTCCGTCCCGTAGCCAACATCATATCATAGAGAGGGCTCCGTCCTGTACCCAATATCATATCATAGAGAGGGCTCCGTCCTCTACCCAATATCATATCATAGAGAGGGCTCCGTCCTGTACCCAATATCATATCATATAGAGAGGGCTCCTTCCTGTACCCAATATCATATCATATCATATAGAGAGGGCTCCGTCCTGTACCCAACATCATATCATAGAGAGGGCTCCTGTCTCATGCCCAGATTCCCCATCCGTGAACGGCTGGATTTTTGTCCAGCTTGTGCTCGATATCCAGTCATATCAGAGTGTTGGCGGAATGGGGTTGACCTGCATGCAGCATTCCGTGTTGTATTGTAAACAATTGATTAGTGACCTAGAGATTTCCAAACACAGATGGCAGCCACTTGGAGTCAGAGTTCAATGGTAGCCATGCCAAGCCAGTGTATCTTGCCATGTTAGATTCACATTTGTGGGTGAAAATGGAGGGATAGTTGTTTTGGGCCCGTATTGCCCTCAGAAGCCTCTCGCCTACCTTATGTGAAGTGTGGGAACAGCAAATGATCTATATGTTTAGCAGTGCCATGACTCGGGTGGACACCCCTCGTAAGGAGCAACGGAATGATTGCGATCGATGGACAAAACCGAGACTCCTTGGCAGATGGACCAAGGCAGGATCTGCTTTCATTATAAGAAGTTGTTTGAGAGTGAGGCTTGCCGGGTTGGCTGCTGTCCAGTGATGCATTAGTAAATACAGATTTGGACAAGTACACGTCTGATTATAATTTGCCACCTTCATAAGAGTTCTCTGTTGCGTTACAGATGGTTTGGATAGTTGCATGCAGGGTATTAACCAATGCTGAACTAGTATTCGGTTTGATGGCCCTGTTAGCACGACACCCCATACTGTGTATGCGTTTCAGCTGTCTCTGATATCCTAGGGCGAACACCATCTGCCATCTTCAACCCTGGTGCATTTTAGGTAATGCAGGCGGTTCAGGTACCTGAATGGCAGGGAGTCGTGGCCAGATTTGTTCACGTTAACTGAGCCAGCTTTTAGTGCTTTGATTTGGACTGAGATTCTATGGATGAAATACCAATTGCATGGGCCGTAGCTTTGCCCCATTACAGCACTTGTGACTTTATAACATGCCTGTTGTCTGCCTGTGTCTAATTCTACCAACTGAAATGTGGCCTTGTGATGTCACAGTGGGAGGGGCATGTGCTTAAAATACTAAGGACTGATACCCAGGACACAAAAGATCTGCCGCCTTCTTTCCTCGGCTGTGGATGTTTGATGACTTTTTGCATCAGCAGTTGATAAAACTTCAGTATTCATGGGAGAGACGAGAAAGAGTGTCCGAGTTGTGGCCGGATGGGTACATAAAAGGAAGGCTGCTATGTTTTAGGTTTTTAATTGCTGTGTAGTCCAGGCAGACGGTTGTTATTTATCAGTGTTCCTATACAGCAGCTGGGGGCTGCTGCCGTGCGACTTCTGGAAGCTAGGTGTTGGTCCCGGGCATGGCCACTGCTGTAGACGTGGGCTTTGCTCCAGATCTTTGCATCGCTAGACTAGTCAAGCCGTGGCAGCCCCCAAAGCTGGATATAAGCCTCAGCTGTTCATTGACAGGTTCTCTTTAAGAAAGCCATTCAGAATGCATCTGCTGTAGTTTTAACACAGTCAGTGCAGAGAAAGATCAGTTCTGGTTCCTATGAGCTGCTAATTGCTCTTCGCCTTATCAGTAAAAGGGCCACTGTGTTCTACTGCATTTTCTCCACCTCTTATGTTTCTGTTTGGGAAAGAGGAAGACCTGCAGATTTGTACACTGCAGTGCACTTGATGCTAAAAGGTCAGTCTATTCCCCTTTTTGATGCTTTTTTGGGGGTCTTCAAAGTTTCTAGCTCTATTCCTGGCCACTCTAGAGCGAGTGTTCCTACTTCGCCATTACACTATCCAGGATATACATTTTAAAAATTGAATGATGGTAGCCCACATGTAGGTGAAGGTACTCAGGATCTCCAGTAAGCAACAGAGTGCTCCACGAGAGCTATGATGGTAGCCACCATACATATGAAAGTACTCAAGATCTCCAGTAGAGCAACAGAGTGCTCCACCAGAGCCATAGTGGTAGCCACCATACATATGAAAGTACTCAAGATCTCTAGTAGAGCAACATAGAGCTCCACCAGAGCCATAGTGTTAGCCACCATACAGATGAAAGTACTCAAGATCTCCAGTAGAGCAACATAGAGCTCCACCAGAGCCATAGTGTTAGCCACCATACAGATGAAAGTACTCAAGATCTCCAGTAGAGCAACATAGAGCTCCACCAGAGCCATAGTGTTAGCCACCATACAGATGAAAGTACTCAAGATCTCCAGTAGAGCGACCAGAGTGCTCCACCAGAGCCATAGTGGTAGCCACCATACAGATGAAAGTACTCAATATCTCCAGTAGAGCAACATAGAGCTCCACCAGAGCCATTGTGTTAGCCACCATACATATGAAAGTACTCAAGAGCTCCAGTAGAGCAACATAGAGCTCCACCAGAGCCATAGTGTTAGCCACCATACAGATGAAAGTACTCAAGATCTCCAGTAGAGCAACATAGAGCTCCACAAGCGCCTCAAAAGTACACAAATGTAATATACTGCAGCTTACCATTCCTTCGAAGATGTCATCATAGGATTTTAGACTGCCGGTAACACACTAGGGTGGCAGTGTTCACTCACAATATTATCAGGGTTATTCACAAAAGGGTGAAGAGTTTGGAGAAGGCCGGAGAAGTGAACAATCTGGGCGAAAATCGCTGATTTGGAAAAATTCCCCCAATTCAGCTCACTTTCCAGTTCAGCTACAGTATGTTGTCCTGGATTGTTCACTTCTCCTGCCTTCCCCAAACTCTTCACCCTTTTGTGAATAACCCCGTATATCTATGAAGCATGTGTTGCCATGCTAGGCTGCACTTCTTCTGATTTTGTACTACGGAACACCTCCCCTTCTCTGTAACACGGAGAGCAGAGGTTCTGTGGTCCACAGAAGACAGCTGAAAAACATTATTTCACATCTAAGGACTGGTAAGCTTCAATGTATGAAGGTTCTCATTCATCCAGGTCATGGTATATCTGTAAAAAAATAAACCAAGTCAACTGGATTTGCTGTATTTTTATTGAAGATGTTTCACTGGTCATGCGACCAGCTTTCTGAATTCTGACTTGATTGAGAATTCTGAATTTAGAAATCTAGTCGGATGACCAGCCAATGATCTTCAAGAAAAATTCAGCAAGTTCAGTTAACTTGATTTAATTTTTTTGCAGATATTCAATGTATGACATTTTTCAGTTCTCGGGTTCTTGTAGCCTTACTTCTCCGCAATCACCAAACACTGAATAATCTCTTCTGGGTGGACTGACCCTGTAATAGGCTAGTGTTGTATGTACGCGGTAGTGTATTGCTTTCGTTGTGTATTGTGCGTCGCGTTGTTCCGAATTTCATGAGGTCCCGATTTTTCAATTCTTTTAATATGACATTTCTGTCTGATGAAGAAGAGATGCCGAGCACTTAACATGTCTGTACTTATTATTGTCTATGTCTTTTATAAAAAAAAATACTGTTGTGGAACTGTTCCTGAACTGCTCTCTCTATCTATGTGATTGACGCTGGGGCAGGTCGGGAGGGTGTAGAAGAAAAAAAAAACAGGCAAGTCGGTGGGGGGGCGGGTGGTGAGGTAGTTTGGGAAAATCATCTGCAGAAGTGGAAGATATGTGAAGACTGAGAGAAGACATTTTCCTTCCACCATGATGTTCATTGTACACTCCGTAGTTGGGGGATCCCAGCGCCAAGATTGACAATTCACTACTCTTAAAGCTGAAGTTTAATTAGTTTAAATCTTGCCTTCCGTGGCTCCTCCTTCCCCCAGTTAATATGCTAATTAGATATTAAAACAATACCTTATTTTAGATCCGGTTACATGTTACATCATCACAGGGTCATTATGCTTCTCTGTGCAACGCCAGTAGATCATGGCTGGTGGAAGAGTCCAGCAGGGGGCTGTACATAGCTTCCTGAAAACATCACAGCACCCTTCCTCAGTACTCCTTTCAAGAGCCCTCGGCCCTGATGCAAGCAGTGGGCTGGCTATTGGGAGGAGTTATGCAAATATCAAAATGCTTTGATGGGTTGATATCAGCTTGGAGGAGTGGACATTCCTAGACAGGTTGTATTTGCATGTGGACTTCCCTGTGTATCACCCATATGTGATGCTGATCCTCCCATGATTGAAAGAACTGAAATCCAATGAATGAAAGGGACAGGCCAGGAATAGACAGGATGGGTAGCAAAGGGCCGGATCTGGGGTAGGCACCCTCGGCACTCCAGCTGTTGTGGACGTACAAGTCCCACAAGGCTTTGAAAGATTCTTGCAGCCACAGGCATTCCTCCCAGAGGCATGAAATGTGTAACTTCGCAACAGCTCGACTGCTGAAGTTGGCTACTCATGCGCTAGATGATGGTGGATGTCCTCCAGCCGGGAAATGAGGCGGGCTCTATCTGACTGAGAAGCTCACAGTGTGCAGTGAAATCAGAGTAAGCCATTTCAGTCCAGGAGAGGAGCCGGTACTACTGTCTCACTTCTCATGCGATTTGTGCTCCTTGGAATTCTGAGGCTCCCAAGAGAAAGCCTGGTGATGCCACTCTTGCCTACAGAAAGTGGACGAAAGCCTGATTGTAAGGTGAGAGTTTTTTTACTATATTTTTGTCTTTTTTTTAGTTAGTATTTCTCAAGGAGGAGTTGGAGGGGTCTACAAAACAAGCAAGCCTAGCCTTTATTCGGGACTACCTTTAAACACCAGACCGTGAATTATCTCATATCCATGAATATTAAAAGCTGCTCAACTTTTCTTCTCATGTATAAAACACTTCAGAAAATGCAATGTGAGAATGCTTTAAAAATAGTGAAATGAATGGTTATCAATTAACAACCTACAAAATGCATAAAAGAAAGAGAAAAAAACCTAAACCGTTATTTGGTGTGTCCGCCATTTGCCTTTACAATAGCATCAGTTCTCCCTGGTAGACTTTCACACAGTTGAGGATTTTGTAGGCATCCATGATACATGGTCCAATGCATCATCCATGATACATGGTCCAATGCATGATTAAACAAATTTACCAAACAGGTGCTAATGACCAACAAGATAACATGTAGGTTAAAATATAGTCAATATCTCAAACAGAATCAACTGAGTAGGAGGAATGAAAGTGGCTGAGGAAAAGCCATGCTCTACTATGAAGTTGGGGTCGCTGAAGACCGTTCAAAGTTAAAAAATCTTACTCAATGACTGAGCAACCAGAAGCAGGGTAATCGTACTCTAACAGGCAGAAATTTCAAGGAAGACGTGATTCCTGATGTGCTATCCATGCTTTTCTGCATAAGCACAAAGAGACCAGTAACGTTGCGCTCTAAAAACGCATCGGTCGGCCAAGGACACAGTGCAGCAGATGAAAGACACATCATGCTAACTTCTCTTCACAATCAGATGCGGTACCATCAGCTCACATCTGGCAGAAGCCAATGGGATCTTGGTAGACTCATCTACTGTCTGAAGAAGTCTGTTCAGAAGCGGTGTTGTGGCTAAAATGACGTACCCAGACATGGAAACAGGGCCCTTCGACTTGCCTATGCACAAAAACACAACTGGTGGGAAGAAAAATGGCAGCAGGTGCTGAGGACTGATGAGTCCACATTTTAAATATTTGGCAATTTGTTCTCCGAAGGTCTGGAGAGAGCTACAAAGATGAGAGTCTGCAGGCAACAGTGAAGCATAGTGGTGACTGTGATGGACTCTCCTGATACCCCGCCTGGTATCTCTGCCAAATACTGCTTCCTTGCTCGGTACCTCCCTGGCCGGCATATACCCCCAGGAACCAGACAACACTAGTTTGGGGTAAAAACAACAAATGACTTTATTTTCAAACAAGACAAACATTTATAGGCAATAAGGGACAAATCCCCCTTCATCAATAAACATGAATCACGCCCAACCGAGAACCAATAGGAACAGATAAAAACAACTTTCAAACCAAGTAGTAAACCCCCATAATGCACAGGTGCACGTAGACCCTTATCTTATCAGTCTCTGTGTCTGTTAGGGTCTTTGTGCCTGTGATCAGGAAGGTGGAGGAGTTAAACAGATGACAAAGTATCCCAACATAGTTCCAGACGCTTTGGCTACATTCCATATGCAACCCCCCATGGCAAGCCCCATCTCACACCTCCCCCAAGTCACTGGGTAACCCTGCTCTGAAGCTCCTGCAGCCCTTGTGTCCATCACAGAGACTCCTTGAAGGTTTGGGGTTGCATTTCCACAAATTTATTTTGGTATTTGGTCAGAATTAATGATCTCCTCAATGCCAAAAAGTACCGGCAGATACTGATCCATTATGCAATACCACCACCAAAAAGGTGCAGGATCTGTCCCAAAGTCATTCTGCAGTAGGACAATGCTCCGAAGTTTTAAAGAGCTATCTTCAGTGTAAGGAAGAACAAGGAGTCCTAGAAGAGATGGTATGACCCCGACAGAGCCCGGATCTCAACATTGAGTCTGTCTGGGATTACATGAAGAGACAAAGAAACTGAGACAGTCTAAATCCACAGAAGAACTTTGGTTGGTTCTTCTAGATGTTTGGAACAGCCTAGCTGCTGAGGTCTTAAAAAAAAAAACTATATGTACATGTACAGCCATGGCCAAAAATATTGGCACCCCTGCATTTCTGTCAGATAATGTACCAATTCACGCAGAAAATTGTTGCAATTATGAATGTTTCGGCATTCTCATGTTTATGTTTTTTGTTTGTATTGCTATGACACAAGATTAACAGCTTTTTAATGAAACAAAATGACAGCTTTTTGGTAAAGCCCATCAATTCTACTGAGGCCTTAAAAAAAACCCACAGTCCCTACAGTCACACATGGTGGGGTGGTCACTGATGTTTTGGGGTTGCTTTGCTGCTTCAGGCACTGGATGTCTTGACTGTGCATGGTATTATGAAATCTGAAGACTACCAAAGAATTCTGGGGTGCAATGTAGGGCCCAGTGTCAGAAAGTTGGGTCTTACAGCAGGACAATAACCAAAAGCACCCAGAAATGGTTTCAGACAAAGCGCTGGAGAGTACTGGACTGGCCAGCAATGAGTCCAGATCCGAATCCCATAGAGCTCCTGTGGAGGGAAAAGGAACCTTCCAATCTGAGAGACCCGGAGCAGTTGGCAAAAGATGAGTGGTCCAAAATTCCTGTAGAGAGGTTCAGAAACTCATTGATGGTGACCGGAAGCCATTGATTTCAGTTATTTTTTTCCAAGGGCTTTGCTACCAAATATTAATTGAGGGTGCTAATGCCCAGTCCATTTTTTGAGTTTTGCATGGAATGTGTCAGATTTGGCTTTTATTTTTCCTCCATTTTTTTGTGTCACCAATACAAACAAAATAAATAAACATGAGAATGCCGAAACATTTGTCATTGCAACAATTTTTCTGCGCAAAGTGGTGCATTATCTGACCGAAATGCAGGGGTGCCAAGATTTTTGGCCATGGCTGTACCTGGGAGATTTGATGCTGTTTTAAAGGCAACGGTTTGCACAATTGCTTGTAGCCTTTGCATTGCAAACATGTCCCTTCTAAAAGACGAGGTTCTGCTTGTAACAATTACAGCATATAGAGGTTGAAATACATACATGGGTTTTCCCATCAATCTGGAATCCAGAAAGAGCAGTCAAGTTCTTGAGTACCCCTACAGCAGAAGCCCCACAACCTGGTCCAGAACATACCCCAAAGCCTGCTGATTGGATAAAGAGGTGGCGGCACTCCTCTGTGGTCATTCCTCTGTCTGGCAGGTTCCCTGTTAAGGCGTGTGCTGTACCTGGATTGGTGTGTTTTATACCGGCCTGTAACTCCAACCAAAGTGTTTTCTGTTTTAAAATTTCCATTGGGATTTGATTTCTGGTCTTGAACCCATTGGGGAGATTTTTCCCTTACTTCTTGACAACTGTACAAGAAATGTGGAGGAGAGGTTGTCACTATGACAGGACGGTAGAACTCTACTAAAAATGTGTTTTTGTCGGCATCCCCGCTTCAACACAACATACAGAGGTGAACCATCTGTGGGTTGTAGTGAGCTGCACTGGATAAAAAAAGTCAGTTTTCTCTCTCATTGGGACCTGGAAATCTGAGGACAAGCGTGATATCCTGCCACCTACAGGTGAATTAGACACCAGCAAACACAGAAACCGTAGGCCTGCCCTACAGTATAACCCCTTCCATGATGAGCATGCTTCAGTTTTCTGCTGGTGTCCCAGGGGAACAGAGATATCTTTGTCAGTTCTGCTCATTTCAAGGCCGATCAATGATGAAATATATGATTTCTTTAGACAATAGCTGCTGGTTGGTTGAGACCAGCCTCACTAGTTGTGGAATCTCGCCAGTGCAGCCACTGAGCTCAATTTTTCCCCCAACATGCTTATTATTGCAGATCTTATTGTGACAATGGTGCTAAGCCAAGCAGAGTGAGCCTTGGGACCTGTTTCATAGTGCTTTTTAGCCTGTTAAATCACTGCAGGATGCTTTCTGGGTCAAGAGCCAGTACATTGCTTGACCTTGCCTGTGAAGACCCACTTTACTATGTGAGTAGGCCTTGCTGGACAGGTGTTATGTTGGGGATTCCTTCCGAATTTTTACATATATAGTTACATAGTAGACGTGCACTGCCAAAAAATTCGTTTAGTTTCGTTTCGTTTTAAATTCGGATTTGTGTTATTTCGTTTTTCGGGATTCGGGTGTGAAAGTCAATTCGGAATTCGGATTCGGACGAAATTCGGTAGCGGTAGTTCGAGCGTTCGTTTCGTTTTCTGTTCTTATTCGTTTCTTATTCGTTTCGTTTGCAGCAAAGTGACATTTGAGGGTGGAAAAATATTTTTCTCCTTCTCTAATGATCCCTTTGCTCCAACGAACGAAACGAATAAGAAACGAATAAGAACAGAATATGAAACGAACGTTCGAACTACCGCTACCGAATTTCGGAAATGGACATTCGGATTCGTTTGCATTCGTTATGTCTGTAATTCGTAATTCGGATACATCCGAATGTCCGAATTTCCGAAAATTCATCCGAATTTCGATTTGGAACGAAATGAATTGCACATGTCTATTACATAGTATTTGAGGTTGAAATAAAGACATTAGACCATCAAGTCCAACCTATTAGGATCTCATTCTGGGAGTACCTGTACCCCTGTATATTACGGTCCCTTAAGAAATCGTCCAAAAGTTATTGAACAATTCCACATTCTTTGCTGAAATCAGCGCCTGTGGCAGGGAGTTCCAGACCCTAACTGATCTTACTGTGAAGAACCCCCTTCGCCCCTTGTGCTGGAATTTTTTTTCCACCAATTTTAGGTGGTGGCCTCTAGTTTTTGTAATGGAGTTAATTTTAAATAGTTTATCGCTAATGTTGCTACAACCATTGAACATTTTGTACATGGAAATCATATCCCCCCTTAATCTCCTCACCTCTAATGTGAACATGTTTAAATTTAGTAGCCTTGTCTCTAAAGCGTAGTATGTGACAACATTGCTAGCCTGAAAGGGGTTAAACTGGCAGGACTGTCGCTGGCGTCATCGACCTGGGTGAAGTTTCTGTGCAATTCCTCTTTTCCACCATCAAGCAACAAGGGAGCTTATCTCTGCTGCTTCTACAGGCCTGTGTGCAATAGCTGCTACTCACCTGCAGTGACACTTTGTTACCTTCAGCCTTGCTCAAATGGCCAGTCTTCAGCTCCCTATATTAGTTTCCAAGTAGCTTAGACCTTGCCTCCCACCTTGAGCCTGTTGGTTGCTTAACACTATTGCACCTGCATCAGGGATATTGTCCTGCAGTTGCAAGTGGTCCCAGCACAAGTCTTTTATTAGGTCCTGCTCTGCATGCAGTGCATAGTCTGACGTTGAGGACCATCACATCTGGGAGTCCTGTTACCCTTTGATATTGGCCTTGGCGCGGCTTTTGATGGCCTCCCTTTCCCCTTCGGAGGTCTTTTTTCCCACAGTTCTGGCAGTGAGGGTTTTCACCTTGTTATGGAGGGGTTCATATGGGCTTATTCGTTTTTTGGTTGATCAGACGCCAAGCCTTTCCTGTCTGGGCCTAAACCAGACCTGCCTGCTGCGAGTTGGTCAGTTGCTGGCCACCTCTCTGACTTCCTGCTATCTTTTTTTCATGAGTTTTATATTTTTTTCATCCTTTTTTTTTCCCCATCTCAGAGTGGCTGAGTTTCTCCAGGTACTTTCATTTACTTCCTGTCTACATGCACTCGCTCTAGTGTCGGTTGCATATCAATACTGTGGACCGGCTTGTGCATAGGAATAAGGCTGGACCATGCCTGCACAATTGGTGTTAGCATGGCCGCATGTGGCCTCCATCAGGGCAGGTTCACACTATTCTCCAGGCCAGCTCTGGTCTGGAAATTAGTGTGAACCTGCCGCAGTTCCAGTGCATTCCAGACTAGGCAAAATGAGACATGCAGTATTCTTCTGGAATGGACTGCACCGGTGTGAACAGAGGCCAGAAATAGCATAGGGATACACTAGGATGCATTTTGGGTCCAGAAACAGTCTGGTCTGGAGATGATCTGGATGTGGTATGAATGGGCTCTCAGGGGAGAGTATGAAAGGGTAACAATGCAGGAGAGCAATTGTGAGATGCTTGTTACCCCATAACATGAAGTATCTGAGCAAGGATCTTCATGGCAGGATCATCGGGCTTTATTATTCCAATTAAAGCTGCAGATCTAAGATTGAAAACAAATTTTGATAACACATTAACTTTTCTAAATTTTGAGATTTTTATAAATTTCGAGATATTTATAAATTGGCATGCATCTACTTTAACAGTCCAGTAAGTGGTAGGATTGATGCAGCTGCATTTTAAAACATTTATCTGTTGCTAGGACAACTTTAAGCCCATATGTGGTGGGATTTGTAGAATTGTCATCTTGATATGGATACTGTAGGCAGCTATGTACATCCTGTAGATTCCGTACAGCTGGCAGAGTTAATCAGTATAGAAGCTAAGACTGTGCCAAGTCAGTTGCTTCCAGTACCGCCATTATTTACCTGCCACTGACAGTTTCCTTCTCTGAGAGGACATACGAGGAAATTGGCCACACTCTACATACCAGTGTCACAGGGATATGCCCGATACATCGGTCTTCCTGGGATTAGAAGCATAAACATCATGCAGAAGAACACCATGATGGCCAAACTACACACAGGAAGAAAACTCCATCCAAGTTATTAGTCAAATTTGTCCTCAGCATACGTAGAATTTTGTAGTTGTAGAATGTTTTGCTACACATGGTGATGCTACCAGAGCTGGTGAAATCACTAAAGCAGAAACAACACAGAGGTCATATTATGGTCACTGAGAAGATGGCTCAGGCTCCATGTTGTCAGCACTGCCCGGTCATAACTGGTGCCTGTCCAGCAGATCTTGATCATAGAGTACATCATAAGTACTAGGGATGCACAGATACTTTTCGAGTACCAGTTCCGATACTTGGCATTTTCATGAGAACTACCGCGGTTGCAGCTGGGACCGGGCTCTGGCACTCCACCACTGTCCTGAAATCATTAGTCTGTATTGTTTTAGAAAAACGGTCACATGACAATAAACAAAAATGTATCAGTATTCGTACTTGTAAGTACTCGGGCAAGTATCAGTACTCGTACTTGCAAAACTGGTATCTGCATCCCTTTATTTATATTTATAAAAACAAAATCGTACATTAAAACAGAGATGTACAAATCCCGGGAGCTCCGTGTGCTCCTTACACATGACAGCGGCCTCTTAATTTTTATATTTTTCTCTAGTCTAGTCTTGGAGCTCAAAAGTATCAGTACATGTACTCTGTGCAACCCTAATAAGTACTATGATACACTTTATGACCAAAGGTTTCAAATCAACTGACCATCACAGCTATGTGATGTTTTGGAGATCTAAACCATGGACATTCACATGGAGTATCTAACCCCCCCCCCCCCCCCCCCCCCCGTGGCCTTTACGTCGCCCCCCCT
>NW_017308114.1:95744-100511 GCF_000935625.1 Nanorana parkeri | reverse complement strand
GCTACCCCCCCCCCCTCCCCCGGCCTTGTGACGTTAACTGCCTCCACTCTTCTGAAAAAGCTTTCTTTAAGATTTTGTATTGTGTTATTAAACATTGTGCCCATTCAGCCAAAAGAAGCATTTGTGATGTCAGGTACTGGTGTTGAACAGGGAAAGAGTTTCAGGTTCTTCGTTGGGTTTGCTGTGAACTTTGCATGTTTGCCATTTGGCCAAATAGCATATTTATGGGCAAGCTTGCCCAGGCAGCACCACAAGCAAACCCATCCTCCTGCAGGGAACGCGGGATGGCCCTTTTTCTTCATCAACATGGGAACATTGTATGCGGGGTGGCGGGAAAGGCCATTTAAAAATGCCCACCCTCCTTCAAGCGTGTGCTGTCTGGCCGTTTACATTGCTGGACGGCAACTGGTTATAGAGGGATCAGTCCCAAGAAGACTGAGATGGGATGTACAACCAAATGACGTGGTGTGAATAAAGGAGGAAGGAATCGTACAATTTCTTTCATAATTGTGGAAAGGAATTATTAGTTCTATTAATGAAAAGGAGGAAAGTAAACTAGCTAAGGCTGAAGAGGATATTAACCATCTCCCGTCCGCCGAACGTTCAGAAACGGCCGGATGGGAGCCTTCTGGATGCGGGTGGGCATCTTTACACGTCCTTCGTGCCCGTGCCTGCTGGCCCATGCCCCCTAGCGCGCACGAGCAGGCAACTGCCAGAATGTGAAACAGCCAGTGATGGCTGTTTACAAACAAGCGGTCCGGTGTCTGTAAAGATGCCCGATCACTTGTATGATGCATCTCTCTGTGGCCCCCTTACCTTTCCTCCCCACTGCCGTTCCCGCAATCCCAGCCGTCCGTTCTGGGACCGGCAGTGTGGCTCCATGCACAGAGAACGGAGGGAGTTCAGTACACGATCTCCCTCCGCTCTCCTCCCTGGTCTCTGAATGTAGGAAGTGATGTTTACTACATCACTTCTGCATTCCTCTGTCACTCTCCAGCTACAGAAGCCAGAGAAAAGCTGATGAAGCAGATCTGGGGGTCCCTAGGTGACAGGGGTCTTAGAGAGCCCTGATGTCTCCATAAAGGGGACCTGTCACTGTAATTTGATATCACTTAGGGGGATTCTCGGCCGCCTATGTGATAGCAATAAAGTTACGTTTAAAAAAAAATGCAAGTTTAAAAAAAATGTAAAGTTACACATAAAGATTTAAATTTTTTTTTTTTTTTAAAGAACCCCACCCATACATACACGAATGCAAGCATGCGTCGGGTGCGCATACCTGCGAAAACGACGATCCCGCTCCGATCCTCCAGCGGCCGATATATCGGTGCATCCCTAGTTATTATTTTATATTTGATTCTCTCATAATTTATCTGCAACATAGCTATTTCTGGTGTAACCGCCAGTTTTATAAGCACGGGCGCTGCAGTGGGGGCAAAATTTGCCCCAAGTGGGAATATTTTATTATTTATGAAGGGAAACCCAAAGAGTTATTTTTATACAAACACTATATAGATGATATAATTATGATTTGGAATGGAGATAAACCACCATCGATAGTCTTTTAATATAAATGAATACAAATTATCGTAATATATTGGCATTTATTCAACAATTGGATAGTGTCCAGTTTAAGGATTTAGAGATATAGAAAGGAAAATAATAATTTCTACACCAGACCATTCTTCAGAAAAACAGATGGGAATGGTGACATCCCAGTGGTGTATTTTGGTTTTGTGCTGCCCTAGGGAAGACTAAACACGTGCACCCCCAATCTAAATTAGCCCCACCACCTTCCTGTTTAGGACATTTTGTGTTTACCTGTCAGTCGAACAGGGGCTACAACGCCCATCTTCTGCCTTGATATGATGGGCCCTCTAGTTCTGCAGTGACCCATCTTCTGCCTTGGCCCCTGGTCTATGTAACTTTACCCTAGCCCCACTCTAGACACATAACCCGGCACAGAGCTCACAGGCTGCACTTCCCCGGACTCCCCACCATGGAGGTGCTGATGAGCACGATGACCATCTGTAATTCATACCCGGCGATCCTGTTGAAGCTCCTCCACTGCCTGAAGTCAGAGATTCGGGTCTCGGTGCCTAAGGAAGATCGGCTCTTTAACTGCCAGTGCATCCGGATGAGGGACATGTTCACATTGCACAGCACAGTGACCAGAGTGAGGAAGGAGCTGAAGCCGGTGTACGTGTAGGAGTAGGCGGCATAAGTGGACACATTGGTCCCCTAGTCAAAAAAGCACCAGGTCCAAGGCACCAGGTTATAATATGGTTTGGGGGTACCCTATTCTGCCCCCCCCCCCATAAAGTGCCGCCCAAGGCAAATGCCTAGTTTGCCTTGCATTAGATACACCCCTGGTTACATCTCTACGTCTAGTTGTCCTCATCCGTGATGGCTACAGGGAGTGCCTAGGAGTCAGTTTATTAGGATGAGAAGGAAATGCTCTACACGAAAGGACTGGAGAGAAAAGCAATAATAAAATAAAGATTTCTACAATAGGGATCTGCAAAGAAAGCAATTGAGAGAACATGACAGAGGATTGAGCAGGAGAGAAGGAGAAGATTACACTTGGGCTCGGGCACTTTGCACATCCTACCGAAAGTGGACCTTTCAGGAACTTCACAAGTCTGCATTAATACATTCCGGACATGGCACAATATACAGCAATGGTGTCATTTTTCAAAACGGCTCTCTACCTTTTAGAAGTAAAAAAGCCATCCTTGGGCTCCGACAGTACCTTTGTCTAGGCTGAGATGATGCCTTCAGTCTGCTGCAGGCTGGAAGAGGCATTTCCTCAGTCTCCCCCTCCTCCAGTGATCAGTCTGCTGAAGGCAGGAGGAAGCATTTCCTCAGTCTCCCCTCCCCCAGTGATCAGTCTGCTGAAGGCAGGCGGAAGCATTTCCTCAGTCTCCCCCTCCTCCAGTGATCAGGCTGCTGCAGGCAGGAGGAAGCATTTCCTCAGTCTCCCCTCCCCCAGTGATCAGTCTACTGAAGGCAGGAGGAAGCATTTCCTCAGTCTCCCCCTCCTCCAGTGATCAGTCTGCTGCAGGCAGGAGGAAGCATTTCCTCAGTCTCCCCCTCCTCCAGTGATCAGTCTGCTGCAGGCAGGAGGAAGCATTTCCTCAGTCTCCCCTGCCCCAAATTGTAACTAAGTAGCAAGTAACAAGGTGAGAGCCTGCAGCAGGGTCTGGTCTGTGTCAGACATATGTGAACACAGCTCAGCACTGCAAAACCATCAGAATTTACGTAATTATGTCATCTCTAAGCCGGCATCTCAGTCCAGGAAGTAGATGGAGAGCCTGCATGATGCCTTAGGAAAGATGGCTCTGTCCTTCTGGAGAGAAAAGCAGACAAAGGCATTGTCAGGGGGAGTACTCCGTGAGAGGTAAGAAATACCTGGAAGCGCTTCCCTTCAGCTGGCCACACACCTATAGATTATCTGCAGACTTTCTATGGTCAGATGGAAAAAGTGCAACAGATTCCCCCATCTACACTAAACTGTGTGGATGGAGGGATCTCCCGCTGGGCCAAGCTTCAGTATCTTGCTGGTCGGCCCAGCTGGCTGTCAAAATACCTGAACAATCTGATTGGATGCTGGCCCTCTTGGGGTATTTTGAGAGCCAGCTGGGCCGACCAGCAAGATACTGAAGCTTGGCCCAGGGGGAGATTCCTCCATCCACACAGTTTAGCGTAGATGGAGGAATCTAACCATAGAAAGTCTGCAGATCATCTAGAGGTGTATGGCCAGCTTTAGACATCACACGGCATGTAGGCTCTTACCAATGTAACTGTTGCCGGGTCCGGTAAGTGGTGGGATTGGAAGAATTGACATTTTGGTATTGATTCTTTAGGCAGATTTCTTTATTACATCTGGCAGAGTCCGTGTGTACAACGGCCGTGTTTGTGCCAAAACAGGTGCCACTGAGAACACAAATCACTGCCATCGTTTACCTTCCGCTGACAGTTTCCTGTTCTGGGAGATTGTAAGAGGAAATCGTCCTGACTCTACGCATGAGCAGGACACGGGGACGTCCCCGGTATACAGATCTTCCTGGGATTCTTGGTATTAACAACACGGTGAAGAACACTGCGATGGCCAAACTCCTACAGGAAGAAGAATCCACCGCAGGGTGTTAGTCAAATGTTGTCCTCTTTTGATTTGGCAACAGATTATGTAAATGTTGTTTTTCGTATTTGAGGAACGTTTTGCCACACATTTTTGGCACACACGACCCCCGCTAAACGAAGCCCCTGGCTCCCTCTCTCTGCCACATTCACCCGGCTGTCATCAGGCGGCCGCTCGCTCCTCCGAGGCCACTGCGAGCGGCCCTCTACAGTGCCTGATTGGAGGGCGCGTCTGCCTGATCCAGCCAGCCCGGATCGCATAGCGGCGATAGCATAGCGGCGATAGCATAGCTAGAAGATACGCTATTAACGTAGCGGGAGCGATGCAAAATGCGCAGCCGCCTTCCCCGCTACGCTAATAGCGTATCCTGTCAGAAGCTGCACACTGAGCGCGTCGGTTTAAGTAGTAACCAGCACACGCTGTATGCAACTTCTAACAGCGTGGGAGACGGGAGGCTGCGCTTGTTGGCTAGTTCTATATTCTTAGTTCTATAATGTAATTGTAGTACTTTCAGGTGGAATACAGCTTCATAAGATATCAGCTAGGGAACTACAAGTCCCAGCATGCCCTCATTGCCCCTGTACAACAACCAGATATTGCCGTTCCCTGGGTGATATGTGTGTGTG
>NW_017308114.1:80243-94917 GCF_000935625.1 Nanorana parkeri | reverse complement strand
TGTGGCGGTGGTGGCGGCGGGGGGGGGGGGGCGAAAAAAAATGTTGTGCCCCGGGCGCCCATAACTCTGGTTACGCTTTGTATGATGTAGTATTACCAGTACCCTTCACTGGATACACCTGAACACAATCATTTGGACGGAGGTCTACAACAGTGTACACCTCCAGGTCTGACCTCAGACGTGGTGAATCAGTTCCTCCATCTCTAGTTCTGGTGTTGTCGTGGGACCAGGGGTGCCCTCTTACCTGGGGTCCAGCGAGTGCGACGGAGGTCGTAGGTTCCTTCCTGGGGTGAATTGGTGCTCGGCGGCAGGCTGCAGGTGTGCACATGAGCGCATGCGTGACGTGCGCATGTGGCACTGCCGTGGCTTCTTAGTCGCTTCGGGTGCTGGGGAGGGCCTTGCGGTCACTCCTTCTTTCCCAGCCGTCCCGTTGGTTCGCAGGGACCTGTGGTTTCCTGGTTGCCCAGACAACGAGGCAACCCCTGGCTTGCCTCACCGTTTATGATACTCGCTGTCTGCCTCGACCCGGACTGTACTCTGACAACGCATTTTGGATCACCCTATCTTGTACCTCAGCCTGGACTCTCCTTCTGGTATTGTTCCCTTCTATTGGGGTGTACAGAAGGTACACCCCAATAGAAGACTCGCCTGTATCATTTTATCACAACACAAACACCCACACAGCGCAAAAACCATTTATAACATAAACCGCTTATTTACAGTTTAGCGCTCCTTCATTATTTCATAATCCCCCTTTTCTCATTGGTGTGGCCGTATTAAAGTCAAGTGTTAGGCCTCATTCAGACGCCATTCACACCAGGGCGGAAGCGTTTCACCGTGGTTTCCGCACGATTTTTGAAAGAGCGTTTTTGGCTGTTTATACTCACGTTTCAGCGCTGAAACGCAATTAAAAACGCTCAAAAACGTGCTGATCAGCGCATTTCTATTAAAATCTATATGGAAAATGTGCTGATCAACACGAAAAAAAGTAGCTCAGGGAGCATTTTGCGCAGCAGGTGGCTCGGATCGCGTGGAGCCAAGCGTATACCGCGGCTGTGGTATGTCCCTCGGCATTCTCATGTCTATTGCAGGTGAATGGTCCTGCATTATACACGATGATGTCATGGGTACTTAGACCGCTGGAGCCTGGTGGAGAAGAGGCTGCGGGGACCAGACGGGACTGAGGATTGGGTGAGTATATCTTGCTTTATCCATCCTCTAGACCAGTGGTTCTCAACCTTTCTAGGGCCGGGACCCCTTGGTAACATTTTCCAAGTTGTGGTGACCCCCAACCGTAAAATTTAGGGATGCACCAATACTAGTATCTGTGTGGGCTCTCAGGAGGCTATGCGGGCTCTCAGGTGGCTAGTGGGACTCTCTGTGGTGCTCAGTGTGGCCTCTGTGGTGCCCAGTGCGGCCTCTGTGGTGATTAAGCACTCACCTCCCCTCACTCCTGCCTCTCCCCTCTCTCTGATCCTCTCCGGCCGCTGCTGCGCCATCTAGGAGTACTGACACTGCTACACTAGGTGGAGGCTGAGGAGCCTCTTACCTAGAGCACCACAAGGCACGTGGGGACCCCCTCAACTTTGGGTTTGCGACCGACTTTTGGGTCGCGAACCACTGCCCTAGACCAAAACAGAAAGTAAACCCTTGCAGTAGTCCCCTTGGAGTTGTTCTTTGACGTCCCCTTTTTAGCAAGTGCTCCAAATTTTTTTTTTTATGTTTTTGAGAATTTAGTTGCATCTCCATTGTATCATAATGTATTGTCTTTTAAAAAGTTTTGTTCCTACAAAAGCCTTAACAATCTTGGAGGGGAGAGCCTAGCGGATAACCTGGCTTTAACACCAACGTCAAATGTGCACAAAATATTTGGTGTGTGCAATAAAGTTTTGGAATTGTCGATTCATTTTCACTCTCGAACGACTATGGCTTCCACCTCTCTGTGTCCCTTAACTACCTGTTTACGTCATCATGGTCCTGTGTTGTATGTATTGGGACACTGTATACCTGTTGAACCAACATGGTCGCCATCTCTGCCCACAATTCCTTTTCTCAGAAACAGGGCGACTGATCGTGTTCCTCAAACATAAACAGACTTTTTGCACCCTCTAGGCCATCTCTATCATCTGGAAACCAATGCACACGTGCAAAGCAGTTAATTGAAACACAACAAGGAAATATCCTGAACAGACGTGTCAGGGGTTAATCTTCATTTTATTGGCGTAATTTTTTTCTGACACTTGGAAGCTGATTGTTTGTTTAATTTGCATCTTGGCTGTTCCTGGTACCTCCTCTCTGGCCCGTGACACCCATCAAACAGAAAACTGTATATATTGATGGAACCCCATCCAGTAGACAGTCAAGCATCGGACAACACCCCAGACTCTCTGAGGCTCTGAAGACTTCTGCAGGGTTGGAGGTATGGTAACCATCAATGATTAAGATTAGAAATGTTCAATAAGTATGAATATGTTACTCCTCATCGAGAATATTTTAGTTCAGTTTTGGGTAACAGTTGACAAAAGGATATTGCGGGACTGAAAAGAGTGCAGAGAAGGGCAACTAAATGAAAGTTTATCTAAACCCAACAACAAAAGCGTCATATATTGCAGCCTACCGGTATGTAGATGTGGCGGCTGCATTCCTTTTCTTTTTTCAGACTAACAATATTTTCATATAATACAGGTTTAGTATAAAGTGAATAATATACACTATATTACCAAAAGTATTGGGACACCTTCCTTTACACGCACATGAACTTTAATGGCATCCCAGTCTTAGTCCGTAGGGTTCAGTATTGGGTTGGCTCCGCCCTTTGCAGCTATAACAGCTCCGCCTCTTCTGGGAAGGCGTCCACAAGGTTTAGGAGGGTGTCTATGGGAATGTTGGGCCATTTGTGAGATCAGGTACTGATGTTGGGGGAGGGGCTCGCAGTCTCCGCTTTTATTCATCCCAAAGGTGTTCTATGGGGGTGAGGTCAGGACTCTGTGCAGGCCAGTCAAGTTCCTCCCCCCCAAACTCCCCCATCCATGTCTTTATGGACCTTGCTTTCTGCACTGGTGCGCAGTCATGTTGGAACAGGAAGGGGCCATCCTTAAACTGTTCCCACCCACAAATTTGGAAATTGTCCAAAATGTCTTGGTGTGCTGATGCCTTAAGAGTTCCCTTCACTGGGACTAAGGGGCCAAGCCCAGCCCCTGAAAAACAACCCCCTCCTCCATAATCCCCCCTCCCCCAAACTTTACACTTGGCACAATTCAGTCAGGCAAGTACCGTTCTCCTGGCAACCGCCAAACCCAGACACGCCCATCGGATTGCCAGACAGAGAAGCGTGATTGGTCACTCCAGAGAACACGCCTCCACTTCTCTAGAGTCCAGTGGGGGCGTGCTCTACGCACTGTTGTTGTGCCAATCTGAAGGCCACATGGAGTTTGGAGGTCTGTAGCTATTGACTCTGCAGACAGTTGGCTACTTCTGTGCACTTCAGCATGCGCTGACCCCGCTCTGTCATTTTACGTGGCCTACCACTTCGTGGCTGAGTTGCTGTTGTTCCCGGTTGCTTCCACTTTGTTATAATACCAATAACAGGAGACCGCGGAATATTTAGTAGCCGGGAAATGTCACGGAACCCCTGAATCCAATGATTTGGAGGGGGAGGAGCCCAATACTTTTGGCAATATAGTGTATAATTTGCTTCATTTAATTATTACTCAGGTGCTGACATCCCTGTTATAGAATCTATATACTCACCATAATCCAAATATAACCATAACCCCAACACTCACCATAATCCAAATATAACCGTACCCCAACACTAGCCATAATCCAAATATAACTATAACCCCAACACTCACCATAATCCAAATATAACCATAACCCCAACACTAGCCATAATCCAAATATAACCATTAGCCCCAACACTCACCATAATCCAAATATAGCCATCGCCCCATCACTCACCATAATCCAAATATAACCATAGCCCCAACACTAGCCATAATCCAAATATAGCCATCGCCCCCTCACCCACCATAATTCTAATATAACCATAGCCCCAACACTCACCATAATCCAAATATAACCATAGCCCCAACACTAGCCATAATCCAAATATAACCATTAGCCCCAACACTAGCCCTAATCCAAATATAACCATGGCCCCAACACTAGCCATAATCCAAATATAACCATTAGCCCCAACACTCACCATAATCCAAATATAGCCATAGCCCCAACACTAGCCCTAATCCAAATATAACCATGGCCCCAACACTAGCCATAATCCAAATATAACCATTAGCCCCAACACTCACCATAATCCAAATATAGCCATAGCCCCAACACTAGCCCTAATCCAAATATAACCATGGCCCCAACACTAGCCATAATCCAAATATAACCATTAGCCCCAACACTCACCATAATCCAAATATAGCCATAGCCCCAACACTAGCCCTAATCCAAATATAACCATGGCCCCAACACTAGCCATAATCCAAATATAACCATTAGCCCCAACACTCACCATAATCCAAATATAGCCATAGCCCCAACACTAGCCCTAATCCAAATATAACCATGGCCCCAACACTAGCCATAATCCAAATATAACCATTAGCCCCAACACTCACCATAATCCAATTATAACCATTAGCCCCAACACTAGTCATATTCCAAATATAACCATAGCCCTGTCACTGGCCATAATCCAAATATAACCATTGCTCTTATCTTCATACAACCTTGCTCTAATACTAAAGATAATCTGAATAAAATCCTTTCCTTAAAGTGTATTTCCACTTTTGCAGCCAGATTGGGATTACACCTATTATACATTTGTTACATGTTTCCTATTCACGTTATATAACCTTAAAATGATTTTTAAGAATGCTTCTTTCACTTTAAGTTGTTGTCCTAACAATGAGTGGAAGGATTACAACCCTGGCTTCTGCATTGTATGTTAATGAGGGCAACACATTGCACACAGCCCTGTCCTCAGTCTTTGTAAAAGGACAGGTCACTGTGAAGGTGCTGAGGAAAACCTTGAAATCAGCCATGTTGTCTGCTGCAACAACAAAAAATCTAAAAGGTAAGAAAAATCATTTTTCGTTATGGTACGTGAATGGGAACACACAACAAATTTGGCTGCAAAAGTGGAAATACACTTTAAGGTAGAACACAAGCCACAACTTTTTTTAGGTTTTGGATAGAGTAATGGAGGATTATAACCCGTCAGCTTTTTTTTTTTTCTGCCATCTGTCCCATTGGTGAGATTTCCCTTCACTTCCTGTCCAATAGCCACAGCAGTAAGTGAGAGGAAATCCCTCCAAAAGTGAGGGGAATCACTTGGGGAAGTGAGGGGTGGTCAGAAGGGCCACCTGAACTAGTGTCCCCATTAGAAGATTTCCCATCGATTCCTGTTCTGATGACAACCACGAAATGTGAGATTTTCTTTCACTTTCAGTGATAACAGCCACCAGGAATAGAGAGGGTGAATCTCCCTAATGGGGACACGCACAGACAGCAATAAAATCCTGGCTGGGGGTCTAATCCCTCTCCATTCCATCCAAAATGAAAAAAGTTTTGGCTTCAGTTTCACTTTAACACTCTCTCCATGACCTCAAAGGTCATCTCTGGTCAAAACTAAAAATAAATCTGTGTTTTTGTATCGACTTTCCATAAGTTCCATCCCGCTCCCAATGACCAGATCCATCTAGAAGTTTGTACACTTGCTTGCTAAAGATGCCCATAGGATGGACTTCCTTGGGTCACAACTCAACGTCTGAACAATGTCACATTATCATTGCTTGCTGGAAGCAATGCATGATGGGACATGTGGTCTTGAGAAATGGAGATTGCATCACATCAAGCAGCAGGGACAGAGACGCAAAGCACACTGGGAATCCAGGAAGTGATGGGCAGACGGAAGGCGGCGCTCACTACATAAAAGGGATTTTTTTCATGTAAGCTTTGATTGTATTATCAGAAAAAAACTCTACTATGTATTCCTATTACAATGCTGATGTCATAACTAGGGATGCACCGATATATCGGCCGCCGAAACAAATCGGCTGAAAATGGCACTTTTGGCATAATGCTGAAAGTGCCATTTTTCTGCCGATACATCGGCGCGTCCCTGCTTTCTTTCCACCCCGCTGGGCGCTGCTCTGTAAGAAGAAAGAAAGTGACAGCCGGGCGAGCGCTGCGGGAAGAGAGCGCTGTGAGCGGCCGGCGTCTCTCCTCCCACACCGCTCAGCCTCCTATCACAGTCTGGCAGAACGGTGTGTGGGCGGAGACAGCCCGCGCTGTGACAGCGTGTCAGAGAGGATAGCGGGTACAAGCAGCCGTGTGATCAGTGATCGCTGAGTGTTTGTAGATAATTGAGGACCTGGTATGGTTACTATATCCTTAATTATGAATGAATGGGAAGTGCTCTACATCCCCTCCTGTTCATTCACGATTGTGGTTATAGTAAACACACTATGTTCTCATGTTATCAATGATCAGGAACACTCAGTATAGAGGATTCGTATTCATCTATAACTGGGGCTGCAGAAAAAGAGATTGAGGACTCTGTGTTCTCTGAGGGCTCTGTGTTCTCAATCTCTTTTTCTATTTTAAAAGGGAAGTATCAGGGGTCTGTTTAGACCCCCCCCCCCCAATATTTCCCCAAAGCAACTAAAAGTAAAGTAAAAAAAAAAAAATATTTAATTAAAAAAATGAATTAATAAATACAAATAAATATTAAAAAATTAAAAAGTTTATTAAAAAAAAAATATTTAAATATTGAAAAAATAAAAATAAAAACATTTTCGGTTTCGGCCTGACCATTTTTTTAATTTTGGTTTTTACATTTCTATTTCGGTGCACCTCTAGTCATAACAGGAGAGGAGATGCTGGGACTTCACAACTCCTTTAATATAACCCTATGCATTATCCCAATATAATCCTAGCACTAACAAAAACCATGACCACAAGCTACCCCACCCTAACACTGGCCATATTCCTCTATACCCTTAAGCAATCTGTTTTTTTTAAAATTTCTGTCCCTTGCAGGTATTGTTTTCCACTCAACATCTACGATGAAGTCAATGTTCGCGATCGCCTTCTTCCTTCTGTGTTTACCAGCTGCGAATGGCGTCCTGATACCAAAAGTATGTGTCCAGGGTGTGACGCAATGGCCGGTAGTTTGCTGTCCAAATTACAAGACATCGAGGTGCGGAAGCGCCCTGGGCCGGGGGAACTGTCTCGCTGTGCCCGCCAGTAGAAGCGAACCTCCGCCAGATATTACCTTTGATGAGCGCTTTGGCTTTCCCGCCTTCTTCTTCAACTGGACTTGCCAATGCAGTCCCAAATTCACGGGCTACAACTGTGGTGAATGCATTTTTGGCTGGACTGGGGATAACTGCAACATTCCGTACACGGTCACCAGAAGGAACATACTCAGCCTGACCCCAACCGAAGTAGAAACGTATCTAGCTAAAGCTCATTACTGCAAATCCAAAATTGATCCAGAATTTGTCGTTCTGAGAACCGCCGACCGTTTCCGCAAGAGGTCCTTAGAGTTCATAGAGGCCTCCTACTTGGATGTGCTCGCGTTTGATCATTATTATGGCGTGAAACCTTTCAATTCTGATGCCGAAGAATTCTTTATCATCAACTATGCTCATGGCAGTACCGGCTTTCTAACCTGGCATAGCCTTTATTTACTTCATCTGGAGAGGCAAATGCAAAAATGCTTAAAAGATATCAACTTTGCTCTTCTCTATTATAAATGGGAGGAAGATCCAGACTGCGCCATCTGCAATAACAATTACATAGGAGCTAGTGGCTTCGATGGAAAAATCAGTAAATACTCTGTCTTCTCCGAATGGCGGGTATGTATTGAATATAGATATACCCTACTGGACACTCTATATCTGTCAGGGTTGGGCCAGTTTGTATATAGATATGTACTGACCAGACAGAGGCCATACATGGCAATTTAGAAGTAATTTTAACCAGAAGTAAATGCAACCAGCTTTCAGTTTGGAACTGAAGGGAGGAAGGAAACCGACACTCTTTAGACAATTTCATGGAAGCTGCTGTTGTCAGGGGGCCTTTGTCCCATTGATATTGATAGTCCTACTGCCACGATCTGGGATCAGGCTCAGAGTCCAGCAGCTGAAGCAGCAGGCAATTCGTGGTATAACAGGCCGGGTTCGGTACACAAGCAGGCGGTAGTAGTGGAGGAGCAGGCAGAAGCGTAGTCAGTGAACAAGTCGAGGTCAGGAGCTAAAGGTATCAGGTATGTAGCAGGAGATGGAGAGAGTAGTCGTTGAATCAGCAGCCAAGGGTCGGTACATGGGTAGCAGTATGAGTAGATTGAAGCACAGAGGGAGCAGGAAGCAAGATCAAGTCAGGAGCACAATAATCTGGCAAAGAGGAAGTGCAGAGGCGTGGCTTAAATAGGAAGTTCAAGGGAGGAGCAAGGAGTTCAGAGTTCAGCAGAGATTAGGTATAACTGAGGGTACACAGGAGATCAGGCAAGGAGCTATCCAAGGTTCTAAGGGGGCTCAGCAGGTAGAACCACCGCCAGCTACAGCAGGGGCTCTGGGTTCAGATTAGGTTCCTGACACCCACTGATTGAAAGTGGGTACAATTTATGGAAAATCGCTGTGCATAGCCCGCATTAAAGGAGAACTATGGGGTTAGTGCTTTTCCCCAAAGTTCTCCTAAGGGTAACGGGAGGACACAAACTAGCGTCCTCCCGTCACCCAAAGCTCCTACTTGGATGTGCTCGCGTTTGATCATTATTATGGCGTGAAACCTTTCAATTCTGATGCCGAAGAATTCTTTATCATCAACTATGCTCATGGCAGTACCGGCTTTCTAACCTGGCATAGCCTTTATTTACTTCATCTGGAGAGGCAAATGCAAAAATGCTTAAAAGATATCAACTTTGCTCTTCTCTATTATAAATGGGAGGAAGATCCAGACTGCGCCATCTGCAATAACAATTACATAGGAGCTAGTGGCTTCGATGGAAAAATCAGTAAATACTCTGTCTTCTCCGAATGGCGGGTATGTATTGAATATAGATATACCCTACTGGACACTCTATATCTGTCAGGGTTGGGCCAGTTTGTATATAGATATGTACTGACCAGACAGAGGCCATACATGGCAATTTAGAAGTAATTTTAACCAGAAGTAAATGCAACCAGCTTTCAGTTTGGAACTGAAGGGAGGAAGGAAACCGACACTCTTTAGACAATTTCATGGAAGCTGCTGTTGTCAGGGGGCCTTTGTCCCATTGATATTGATAGTCCTACTGCCACGATCTGGGATCAGGCTCAGAGTCCAGCAGCTGAAGCAGCAGGCAATTCGTGGTATAACAGGCCGGGTTCGGTACACAAGCAGGCGGTAGTAGTGGAGGAGCAGGCAGAAGCGTAGTCAGTGAACAAGTCGAGGTCAGGAGCTAAAGGTATCAGGTATGTAGCAGGAGATGGAGAGAGTAGTCGTTGAATCAGCAGCCAAGGGTCGGTACATGGGTAGCAGTATGAGTAGATTGAAGCACAGAGGGAGCAGGAAGCAAGATCAAGTCAGGAGCACAATAATCTGGCAAAGAGGAAGTGCAGAGGCGTGGCTTAAATAGGAAGTTCAAGGGAGGAGCAAGGAGTTCAGAGTTCAGCAGAGATTAGGTATAACTGAGGGTACACAGGAGATCAGGCAAGGAGCTATCCAAGGTTCTAAGGGGGCTCAGCAGGTAGAACCACCGCCAGCTACAGCAGGGGCTCTGGGTTCAGATTAGGTTCCTGACACCCACTGATTGAAAGTGGGTACAATTTATGGAAAATCGCTGTGCATAGCCCGCATTAAAGGAGAACTATGGGGTTAGTGCTTTTCCCCAAAGTTCTCCTAAGGGTAACGGGAGGACACAAACTAGCGTCCTCCCGTCACCCAAAGCTCAGTATACCGTGAGCTACAGCTCCCAGTATACTGAGATGCGGCAGCTGGGGCGGATCCCGACATTACTGTCGAGATCCACCCCGCTGCCTGATTGACAGCTGGCTCTGGAGGCCCGGACAGGGGAGGGGGGAATCCCTGCAGGGAGCCGTGAGTGACAGTCACAGCTCTCTGCAGGGACAGGATCGAGAAGTGAGCGAGCGATGGAATGTGATCGCACACTTCCCAATCTATTGAGCCGACCTGTGACAGTCTCATTGTCACAGGTTGGCTAAAACTACGAGGCTGAGTGATTTTCATAGTTCTCCTTTAACCTGGTCTCATAATTGGCAATTTTCAGCTACTTTTAACCACTTTCCACCCACCGGGAATTGCCAATATGAGTGCTCTGCCCCGGGCGCCCATAACTCTGGTTACGCCACTGACCACCACCACTTTGTTTGACCATCAGAATTAGGTTGATTGTGAAGCCAAAACTGGTCAATAAATTGGCAGCTTCAATTCAGTTTACTAAAAGATTGAGTAGAAAAGTAAATGCTACAGCCATCTCATTTCAAAAGCGATCAGATCCACCGGAAAGAATGGAAATCCAATGAATAAAAGGGGCGGGCCAGGGACAGTCAGGCTGGAGAGGAAAGGACTAGATCATGTTGGGCGTCCTCCAGCCAGCAAATGTGGATCTATCTGAGAAGCTTCATGAAATTCCATCTGTTTTTATCCCCTTCCAGATGATTTGCGCAGTTGACTATCCTCAGACGGTTTGTTTGACGGAGGATTGCGTATGTGAACGCCCGAGGATCGTTCGTATGCCAGGCTTCGTGCAGGTTGACAAGCCAACGGTGGCTGATGTAAATGTCTGTATGAACATTACCAACATTGACACGGCACCTTATGATGATAGGTCACAGAACAGCTTCAGGAACTGCATTGAAGGTAGGAACCAGAACGCCCTGATTTTCTGAAAGGGGAGTTCCACTGCAAGCTGTCAACGGAACATTTCTTCCCACCCAAATATTAACTGCTTTAGGTATCCGCATGCGCAGACACAAGTGAAGCACATTGCAACACAAGGCCAATGTCCTGCGTTTGTGCACAGGTATGGGGGGAAGGGAAGTCCATACAAGACTCATCAGTGGAGCAATACACCTCTAGAGTCATATCCGCATTTCCTGCACTGTAAGGCTCTGCCCCTGAGGTTTCCGCTGCAATGAGAGGTGTTAGGCACTTCAGAGTGTATTCAAACCCCAAAATGTAACAAATTAGGCTCAATCAGGGGCGTAACTAGAAATCACAGGGCCCCATAGCAAAATTTTGTGTGGGGCCCTGTGATTTCTAGTTACACCCCTTGAAGAGCCCACATAGCTCACCTGAGGGTGACCCTGCAGAGCCCACCATAGACTTTTTATGGTGGGCTCTGCATGTTCACCCTCAGGTGGGCTGGTCACATTCCTTACCTGTCCACCTCTTCTTCCTCTCCGCCGCTGCTGACTCTCATTGACTCAGCAGCGGCTATGGAGAAGAACGCAGCACTGCACAGATCATGGTGATCTGAACAGCGGCGCGGTGGAACCCATAGCGACCCAGGCGGCCCGCACGGCATCAGGGGGGGTGCCCTGGCCGGGCCCCCCTGTGCCCGGGCCCTGTAGCGGCCGCCTGGGTCGCTATGGCTATTGTTACGCCACTGGGCTCAATACAGAAAGCTTTACCACAAAGATTAGTAACTTTATTTTAGCCATGTGACTGTCATTTTCAAATCTCATTGGACTGAGCTAAAAATAACTGTCACTTTTTTCAAAATAACTACCGTATATACTCGAGTATAAGCCGAGTGCTGACTCGAGTATAAGCCGAGGGGGGCACTTTTTAGCCAAAAAAATGGGCTGAAAATCTCGGCTTATACTCGAGTATATACGGTATCCTTATCCTGCTGTGTTAGCTGTGTGAATTGAGCTGATTGTAGCTTACCCGTCCCTAGATGTGGGGGCAGCATTATTTTTCTTTTATCCATTTTTCTACCTTAATTTTCATCTGGTAACTTTGCAAATAACACACTTCCTGTGCTAAGGTGACAACGCTCACTCCTCCACTGTATCTATGGAGGGAACGCATAGTTGCCATCCAGGCTGGACGTCATACATGTCTTCCTCTCTTCATCTCCACTACATTGGAGTTGGGGAGGAGTAGTTTAAAGAAGCAAAATAACATGGTTTGTGTTTTTAGCATATCTCCTAGGAAGTGACTAGGACAAAGCATTTCTGGAAAGATCAGCATTTTTTTTTTTTTACTGTACTTGCTGAAAATGTTCCTAGCCTGAAAACTAATGCAGCCACCAAACCTAAGGACTGGTAAGCTGCAATATGTTAATTTTTTTTTGTTCTTGGGTTTAAATATCCTTCAAAAGAGGGGAAGCACAAAAGGAAATCTCCACTAAGCAGGCACGTAAACAGGATGTCGGAGAGGTGACATAGCAAAAGTAGAGGTGAAGAAAAGAAAGAGCAGCAAAAGGACGAATGGATGAGGTGGTTAATTCCAACATGACTCAGGAGTGACAGATTCCCCCTTCTGCCGGGAAGACATATGTGAAAGAAAATATATATAGCATGTGATGTTACATGTTCCTTTAAGAAAAAGTATCGGTAATTGGTATCGGCAAGTACCTGAGGGCAAGTACTTGTACTTGGTTTTAAAAAAGTGGTATCGGGACGGTAGTATCGGTAATTAGTATCGGGGAGGAGAAGTATCGATACTCGTACTCAGTCTGGAAAAAATCACATCAGTGCATCTCTGATATATTATATATAGATACACGTCCATTCCATGAAGCTGTTGTTGTGCCAATCTGAAGGCCACACGAAGTTTGGAGGTCTGTAGCTATTGACAGACAGCTGGCAACTTTTGCGCACTGTGTGCTTCAGCATGCGCTGACCCCGCTCTGTCATGTGACGTGGCCGACCACTTCCTGGCTGAGTTGCTGTTCCCAGTTGCTTCCACTTTGTTATAATACCAGTAACAGGTGACCGCGGAATATTTTATAGCAAGGAAATGTCATGGAACACCTGAATCCAATGATTTGGAGGGGGAGGGGCCCAATACTTTTGGTAATATAGTATATATATATTTGCTATAATCAGTATTTTATATATCTGTTCTTTTACACGTGTCAGCCCTGAAGAAGTCTGGGAATTCTGTTACCCCCAAACTCCAATGGCTTTCAATTGATAATAGAAGACAATCATTTGTACTTCACCACTTAACCAATTTGTCCTTTTGGCCTTCCTTTTTTCTTCTTCACCTCAAGTTTTACCCCAAGGTCCCTCAGTGGGTAGAGGGAAGCCTTGGTTTGGAAGCAGCCAAACTGTTACACCGACACCACTAAACCTACAGTTCTCCACATCATCAGGACAGTTTGTTGCCTGCATATTGTCACAATGACCCATTTGTTGCCCATGTATTATTACGATGGCCCATTTGGTGCCTACATTCCACCACGACGATTCATCTGTTGCCTGTGCATTGTCATGACGGCCCATTTGAAGCCTACATGTTTCCACAAGGGTTTGTGTGATGCTGGCACATTGGCACAATTGCCTGTTTGTTGCCGGCATGCTGTCACAGTTATTCATTTGTTTGCCGCATTTAATAATAAACAACTGTGACGGACCGCCTGGTACCCCGACTGGGTACCTCCGTCAGAAATCAGCTTCCTCTCCGCTGGAACCCGGATTCCGGTGTGCTCAGCCCAAACCTGCCTAATTATTGGACAGAACCAATGTATTAGGACGGAAAGGTAAACCCCTCAAACATCAGGCAAAACCAATGTTGAAGAGTAAATCAAGAACTGCTTTATTGAGGAAGAGCACACAGAGTTTATACCTGACAGGATCAGATTAGAGTTCAGTGTGTCCCCTCCCCCAGACAGCTAGATGCCGCATTGGGAGTCTTTTAAGCACAGGCACTCTCTGAACTTAATGAATGCCCTTAATTAGATCATCCCAAACAATGGCCCCTCCAGACAGCCTGCTGCCTATAATGAACACAGTGGTGTGTGTCTGTAATGTCGGGGGAAACACGCAGTATATCCACTCCACACATATCCTAGGAGAATGGTTCCATGTAACCCCAAGAGGTCTGAGGGGGTCTCCATAGTTCTGGGTCCATAGTCTGTAGGAAGGAGGCTAGCCCTCAGGCTGCTCCAGCAGCCCCAGTGACGGTTCAGTGCGCCACAACAATCACCTGTTTGTTGACCACATATTGTCACCATGGCCTGTTTGGTACCAACCTATTGTCACAATGGCCTGTTTGGTACCAACCTATTGTCACAATGGCCTGTTTGGTACCAACCTATTGTCACAATGGCCTGTTTGGTACCAACCTATTGTCACAATGGCCTGTTTGGTACCAACCTATTGTCACAATGGCCTTTTTGGTAACTATATGATGTCCAGCTGGCTGTTTATTGCCTGTGTGTTGGCAATGGCCCCTTTGTTGCCTACATATTGTCTCCATTGTCTGTTAGTTGCTCATATATTGTCATGATGAGTTGTTTGGTAACCAGATACTGTCCTGCTGGAAAACTTGTTGCTCGGGTTTAGTCACAATGGTTTCTTCGATGCCTACCTATATTCTCCATTGCCTATTTGTTGCCCTCATATTGCCTAGATGGCCTGAATTTTGCCTACGCATTTGTTGCCCACATGTTGTCACAATGGCTCGTTTCTTACCCCCC
>NW_017308114.1:67154-79980 GCF_000935625.1 Nanorana parkeri | reverse complement strand
GTTTTGTTGCCCATGTATTGTCACTAGGGATGAGTGAATTAGCCTGGGTTCAGGTTGCAAAATGTTTAGTGAAGTTTAAGAACTTTGCAGCAAACCCCATTGAAGTCTATTGGGGGTGAATCTTGTTATTCAGTTCTGCCCATTTGTGAGGCTAATAATCAAGCTATTGTCAAACAAAAGGCAAACGTTTGTGATTCATAAATTCACAAACCCTAACCTCAACCCTAATTGTCACGATGGCCCATTTGGTGCCCACATATTGTCACAATAGCCTGTATGCTGCCTGTACATTGTCATAATGGCCTGCTTGTTGCCCACGTATTGTCATGATGCCCAATTTGCTGCCTGAGTATTTTCACGATGGCCTGTTTGTTGCCCTGTATTGTCACAATGGCCCCTTTGGTGCCTACATATTGTCACAATTTCCCATTTGTTGCCCTCATATGGCCATGGTAATTCTCTCACTGCTTGCTAAGCTATTGCTATTAATGTCTTAGATTTTGCTGCGACTTGCTTTGCACCCTGCTATTGTGCCGCCTATGATGCCATTGTATGTGATGTAATTTTATATAGGTACAGTGTGTGTGATATCCTGTTCAGTGTATAATGTCATTATGTGTAGTGTGATATCACAGTGGTACAGCATGTGATGTCAGTGTGTGTAGTGTGATGTCATAATGGTACAGTGTCTGACCTCTACTTCCTGCAGGTGTGCACAACAGAATGCACGTTTACTTTGGTGGGTCGATGCTTAACGTTCCCACTGCCGCCAATGACATTGTTTTTAGTCTTCTCCATTGTAATGTGGACAGGTAAGTGATGATCATTGTACTTTTCATGTTTTCTTCATTCCTGCCTCAGGAACAGACAAATGACATCATTGTGGGTGGGGTTACATCTTGAAAACTGACCGGTATAAAAGAGCATTGATACAGACTGAGCGTGAGGAAAAGTTCGGATGAATGCTGGTCACAGCTGTTCCTGTATGTGGTCACCCATGTGAGCCCTTTGCAGCTATAATACCTTCCACTCTTCCACAAGATTTCAGAGTGTGATCGAAGCCAGTTGTTCCCATTGAGCAAAAAAAGAGCATTTGTGGGATCAGGTACTGATGTTGGATGAGAAGACCTGGCCCGATGTCAGCATTCCAACTCAAAACAGACATCCAGTAGAGTTAGGTCAGAGTTCTGTGCAGACCTCTCAAGTTCCTCCACACCAACCTGGTCACACCGTGTCTTTTATGGAGCGGGCTTTATACATAGGGGACAGTCATGGGGGAACAGAAAAGGGTCTTCACCAAACTGTTACCACAAGGTTGGAATAGCCCCATGCCGGATTAACATAGGGGTGGGTAGAGCTCCTGCTGCAGGCTTGCCCCTGGAAATAGGCCCGGCCCACCCAAATCCGCCGGCCTAAATCAGCAGACCCGAATCCGCCGGCCCGAATTGGCAGATCTGAATCCGATGACCCGAATTGGCAGACCCGAATCCGACGGCCCGACCCGAATAATGGCACTCTATTCAGGCATATTAGAGGACTGCCTGAGCAGAAAGCAGCAGTCCTCACTCTGAATACCCCTGGTCTGATGAGAGTCCACACTGACCCCCTAAGAGCCCGCAATGACCACCTGGAGCCCTCACTGACCCCCTAAGAGCCCATACTGACCGCCTGGAGCCCACACTGACCGCCTGGAGCCTGCACTGGCCCCCTAAGAGCTGCACAGCCCCCCTGAAATCCCGCACAGCTCTCCTGAAACCCTGGAGATATCAGGCCCTGAACCCAGAGCAACACAGAGTATGTAGCTTCATATTATTCTGCATTGCTGTATAAAGTGTTGCTGGGATTTGTAGTCCTCTATAGCTGATGGTACTATCTCACTCTTCACTGTGGTCGAGGGAGAAGGCAGTGTGGGCAGAGATTGTAGGTGCTTGCAGGGAACGTAAAGTGAGGATATATTGAAGGCTAGCGCATCAGCAATTTACAGCGATGGGCAACAGTGAGCCGCAGCACAGGCTTCTATTACTGTTGCCTTTCATATAAAAACAGATTTTTTAGAACTACCTTCTTCAAGGCACCAGCATCCTGTTGGTCTGTGCCTGTGACTATTGCCAGAGCGTACATTCTCCACTACCGGCTTGCCAGCTGACCTCTACCACTTTTCGAGATTGCCAAACGGTCATTGCGCCTGTTGAAGAGCTCAGTAGTCAGAGGAAGATAGAAGCAGAGGCACGGTGAAAAGTGTCAACTAGCTAGCTGGCAAGCACTACAAGTAGTGGCTGACTCCTACCCCAACCTCAGGGGTGGGGGGGGAGGGGGGGCGAGCCTTATTGGGGAATTTGGCACTGGTAGTAATAGGACCAATCCACCTAGAACCAAGAACATGTAAGAGTGATGGTGGACTTTATGACTCAACTAAACTCCTCCACATCGTCTGTTTCACAGAATAGAAATAAGCAGCAGTCAGGGTGGCCAACACCTAACCCAGCTTGCAGTGCTCATGCCAGCAGCAGCAGTACCTTGGCTAATGCCACCAGACCTCACCAGCGGTGGAATGAGGATTTGCCACTCTTGAGGATGGTATGATGCAGCTGCCCGAGTCGGACACCGAGCCACCTGAACACCTCAGTACTGCCACCAGGTCCCACCCGTCTATCCTAGCATTCCTAATGACATTTGTAAGGAAGCATCTGAGGTTGTTTCTGCCTTATATCTGCTTCTTCTGTTTGCCTGAGCACCCTTTAGCTTGACTACCAGTGCCACCAGGTCCCATCCTTCTATCTTACACTCTGGTACAATTTTTCTTTAAATGAATTGCTCATGCTACTAATGCGAGTATACCTGCTGCTGTTGTTACCTTGCCTGTGCAAAATTTCTTCTTTAAAGCTCATATTCAGGGAACACAAAAAGCCTTTCCACTCCATCTGCCTTTACCTATAAAAAAAAAAAGTCTATAAAAGCACCCAAAACACATGAAACCTCCGGTCACATGGCGGGTTTCAGGTGTTCTTTCTTCTGCTCCATAGTGTGTAAGGGTTCAGTCTGTGGTGCCTACATTGTATGCTGGTGCTGCTTGTTGGATGTTGGAAGGGCCCATCACAGGGTCCTGCAGCATTTACCAGTGATATCATGCAAAGGGGCAGACACACAGACCAGGCAGCCGGACCAGTAAAAAGAATGGAGAGCAGCTTTAGACTGCCCCGCAGATCACAGTGACGGCCGATTCAGGTAAAAACAGATTCGGTAGGGTCAGGGTGGGGTGGAGGACAATTTTTTTTTTTTCACCTGGATTTGAGCCGAGGTCAGTGTCAGTGATGAATTTACATATAGCACTGTGGTTAAAGCCCATATACAATAATATATATATGCTGCTTTTTTAGGTTTTAGTTAATGAGTGCCATAGCAAGGTTAAAAATGTGCCCTGATGGCAACACGTTGGAGAGTCAGCCCACGGCTCTCACACACATTGCAGCGGCCCGGTTCCCAGGAAGCTAGAGTTCTATTGATTGGAGCATCGTGCTAGTGGGAGCTTGCCAGACTGCTGGAGTTCCAGGCTGATGCTCGTGTGTAAGAGTAGCGATCCGGCTCTACAACATGCTGCTAACACTGGGTATATGAAACCTTGCTGCAGCACTCAGCATATAGAGAAAAAAAGAACTGGAAGGTCAGCATATTTAACATGGTACCTGCAACTTTACTGCATTATAGTAATAATTACAGAGGGTTCAACTGCGCTACAACCACTCATTTATATGCAATGATCATTATTATAATGACCCCCCCCCCATGCACCTGTTATAGTTTTTTTTAATTACAAAAAACTTTACCTGTTGCTGCCTTGCGATCCACTCCCAGAAAACACCCAGAAAACACCTATTTCCTGCTTGTGTGATGGGGTTACTTTATGGACTTTTTTTTAGTAAGCCTGAGCCCTACAAATTGAACATTTTCTCCACAGGAAACTCAGTCTGACTAGGCTTGCCACCTTTTCTTCAAGTGAAACCCGAACGATCTAGCGACGCACTTTTCTTTTTTAGAGAATATAGGAGGAGAGAGCAAGGAGAGGCAGCCAGGAGAAAGAGCAAGAAGAGACAGCCAAGGGAGGGAGTAGGGAGACCGGCTATAGAGGACTACAAGTTCTAGCAATACATTATACACCAATACAAAATAAATATCAAGGAACATATGTGTTGTTCCGGAGTCTCTCCCCTGATGTCCCAGGGTCTCGGGTGGCCTGTGCGGGCTCTCACCAGGGCTGTGCTGGCTGTCAGGTGGACTCTGCGGGGTCTCAGGTGGGCTGTGCGGGCTTTCAAAAGGCTGTGTGGAGTCTCAGGTGGACTGTGCAGGCTCTCAGGTGGGCTGTGCTGGCTCTCAGGTGGACTCTGCGGGGTCTCAGGTGGGCTGTGGAGGCTCTCAGGTGGGCTGTGGAGGCTCTCAGGTGGGCTGTGTGGAGTCTAAGGTGGGCTATGTGGGCTCTCAGGTGGCTATGTGGGCTATGCAGACTCTCAGGAGTGCTGTGCGGTGTCTCACCAAGAGTCTGGATGCGGGCAGCGTGGTGTCAGGAAGACGTAGGAGGAGATGTGCGAGCCGGCACTTGTTTACATGCGCCTGTGGCTCACAGGAAGGCTGCCAAGGTCCCATGCTTGCTGGGGACCTCGGCAGCCTTCCGGTGAGCTGTGGGCCTGCACATCTCCCGTTCCGTCTTCCTGAAACCAGTCAAAAAAATGTAAAGTGCCCGGTGTCAGTTGGCCTGAAACCTGGACACAGGACTCAAAAACTGGACTGTCTGGGTGAATCCTGGACAGGTGGCAGCCCCCCTAAGTCTGACACTGGGGTCGTATTGTAAAGCAAGTGACCCCCTCACTGTGAGTCATCACTGCACACCAGCTCTGCCTTTGCAGGTCTCGATACACTGTCCAGGGGAGTGGCCACTATGAATACTAATAAATGGAGGGAGAGAGAGACAGGTCATTTAAACAGACTGCTTGTAAAGCACAGAAGCAGCCATTTCTAAAGCAGCCACGAGGAGATAAGAAAGAACAACAAAAAAAGTTTGTGTGTTCATATACAGCAACTGCATATGCTTGCTTCATGTTGACTCGGTGTACATTGCGAGCATATGTTGTTGTTTGTTTTTTTTTTCTCAAAGGTGGAAACGGGCTTTACAAAACTTTCTTTGTGGCCTAAGGGAAGCTGACGAGGCTCCTTTTTCTTATCTGCAACACTGGGAAAGCCCAGTTGCCGATAAGGAATATGCTTCCCCTTTATGTTAGTTTGGGAAAGGCAAGTATCATTTTCTTTCGAATAGAGAAAGTGAAACTCAGCTGTAAAGCGGGCTAAAATTATCAGCAAAGCTGGGGTGTCACATTAAATTGTAACTGTGCCCAGGCTAGGGAAATACTTCCATAGTTGTTTCATGCAGTCAATGACCTCTGTAGCTGCAGGTACTGTGGAGCAATAAGCCTCAAAGTGCACTGAGGTCTTTATCTCAGCAGCTCAGCTCCCTCTTCCCAACAGGGACGGTTCACCATAATAGGAAGGACTTTTATATTTGGGGTTCTGAACAGGGTTAGTGTACCTAAGGGCTCCTCATGTGCTCCGCAGGTATCCCCCTCCCTCCCCCACCTCCTCTTTTTGCTCTGACAGTAAATCAAGTCATTGTCTCTTTGCAGGATTGCAGACCTGTACTACCGAAAATTCAGCATCACGCCAAGTTCCTATCCGGAAAACACGGTGTACGGGCACGAGCCTAGAACCTGCATCACCCCGTACTATAACTGCTGGCGGAACAGAGACCTGATGCGTCCGGGTTCATATTTTGGAATCACATACGCCTAATACGGGCTGCAGAGGGATTCCAGCCGCTGCCAAGGATGGAGTGTGACAAGTAATCAAAGGAAATTCTGAGTCATAATTAATGAGCTGCAAGTCGTCAGAATTAGTCACATAGAATCCGCAAAGAGCTTAAACTGAGAGATGATTAAAATAATGATTAATGTGTTTAATGATCCTTTATTTCATTGGAAATGCACCGATATCAATAAATACCCCATGAACAGGCAACGTGTGGTCTATTTATAGTATGACTGGGTATAGGGATCACGGTGCATGTGGTCTATTTATAGTATGATTGGGTATAGGGATCACGGTGCATGTGGTCTATTTATAGTATGATTGGGTATAGGGATCACGGTGCATGTGGTCTATTTATAGTATGATTGGGTATAGGGATCACGGTGCATGTGGTCTATTTATAGTATGATTGGGTATAGGGATCACGGTGCATGTGGTCTATTTATAGTATGATTGGGTATAGGGATCACGGTGCATGTGGTCTATTTATAGTATGATTGGGTATAGGGATCACGGTGCATGTGGTCTATTTATAGTATGATTGGGTATAGGGATCACGGTGCATGTGGTCTATTTATAGTATGATTGGGTATAGGGATCACGGTGCATGTGGTCTATTTATAGTATGATTGGGTATAGGGATCACGGTGCATGTGGTCTATTTATAGTATGATTGGGTATAGGGATCACGGTGCATGTGGTCTATTTATAGTATGATTGGGTATAGGGATCACGGTGCATGTGGTCTATTTATAGTATGATTGGGTATAGGGATCACGGTGCATGTGGTCTATTTATAGTATGATTGGGTATAGGGATCACGGTGCATGTGGTCTATTTATAGTATGATTGGGTATAGGGATCACGGTGCATGTGGTCTATTTATAGTATGATTGGGTATAGGGATCACGGTGCATGTGGTCTATTTATAGTATGATTGGGTATAGGGATCACGGTGCATGTGGTCTATTTATAGTATGATTGGGTATAGGGATCACGGTGCATGTGGTCTATTTATAGTATGATTGGGTATAGGGATCACGGTGCATGTGGTCTATTTATAGTATGATTGGGTATAGGGATCACGGTGCATGTGGTCTATTTATAGTATGATTGGGTATAGGGATCACGGTGCATGTGGTCTATTTATAGTATGATTGGGTATAGGGATCACGGTGCATGTGGTCTATTTATAGTATGATTGGGTATAGGGATCACGGTGCATGTGGTCTATTTATAGTATGATTGGGTATAGGGATCACGGTGCATGTGGTCTATTTATAGTATGATTGGGTATAGGGATCACGGTGCATGTGGTCTATTTATAGTATGATTGGGTATAGGGATCACGGTGCATGTGGTCTATTTATAGTATGATTGGGTATAGGGATCACGGTGCATGTGGTCTATTTATAGTATGATTGGGTATAGGGATCACGGTGCATGTGGTCTATTTATAGTATGATTGGGTATAGGGATCACGGTGCATGTGGTCTATTTATAGTATGATTGGGTATAGGGATCACGGTGCATGTGGTCTATTTATAGTATGATTGGGTATAGGGATCACGGTGCATGTGGTCTATTTATAGTATGATTGGGTATAGGGATCACGGTGCATGTGGTCTATTTATAGTATGATTGGGTATAGGGATCACGGTGCATGTGGTCTATTTATAGTATGATTGGGTATAGGGATCACGGTGCATGTGGTCTATTTATAGTATGATTGGGTATAGGGATCACGGTGCATGTGGTCTATTTATAGTATGATTGGGTATAGGGATCACGGTGCATGTGGTCTATTTATAGTATGATTGGGTATAGGGATCACGGTGCATGTGGTCTATTTATAGTATGATTGGGTATAGGGATCACGGTGCATGTGGTCTATTTATAGTATGATTGGGTATAGGGATCACGGTGCATGTGGTCTATTTATAGTATGATTGGGTATAGGGATCACGGTGCATGTGGTCTATTTATAGTATGATTGGGTATAGGGATCACGGTGCATGTGGTCTATTTATAGTATGATTGGGTATAGGGATCACGGTGCATGTGGTCTATTTATAGTATGATTGGGTATAGGGATCACGGTGCATGTGGTCTATTTATAGTATGATTGGGTATAGGGATCACGGTGCATGTGGTCTATTTATAGTATGATTGGGTATAGGGATCACGGTGCATGTGGTCTATTTATAGTATGATTGGGTATAGGGATCACGGTGCATGTGGTCTATTTATAGTATGATTGGGTATAGGGATCACGGTGCATGTGGTCTATTTATAGTATGATTGGGTATAGGGATCACGGTGCATGTGGTCTATTTATAGTATGATTGGGTATAGGGATCACGGTGCATGTGGTCTATTTATAGTATGATTGGGTATAGGGATCACGGTGCATGTGGTCTATTTATAGTATGATTGGGTATAGGGATCACGGTGCATGTGGTCTATTTATAGTATGATTGGGTATAGGGATCACGGTGCATGTGGTCTATTTATAGTATGATTGGGTATAGGGATCACGGTGCATGTGGTCTATTTATAGTATGATTGGGTATAGGGATCACGGTGCATGTGGTCTATTTATAGTATGATTGGGTATAGGGATCACGGTGCATGTGGTCTATTTATAGTATGATTGGGTATAGGGATCACGGTGCATGTGGTCTATTTATAGTATGATTGGGTATAGGGATCACGGTGCATGTGGTCTATTTATAGTATGATTGAGTATAGGGATCACGGGCCGTGTGGTCTATTTATAGTATGATTGGGTATAGACATCACGGTGCGTGTGGTCTATTTATGGTTGTCCTCCTTCACAGGGGCCCGTGTCAACTCAAAATAGTTTTCCCCCTGTTGTAGTGAATTGGAGCACACTTTTGGTATGGGGATCTGAGGCTGGAGAACCACCAGCCCAACCAATCAGAAAACTCAGCTACGAAGATGCTTATTTACTCATCGGGGATATAAAGGGATCAGTGAAATTGAGAGCTTTCATTTCCCCAAAATTTCAGAGTCAACGGGGAAGGACGAATTAAGGTGTTTTTTGTTTTGTTTTTGTTGGTCATTAAATGGGCTTACAATTGCTTTTGCTGTTTATGGAAGTTTTCTTTTCAATTGTGCTCGGTGTGTTCTTGTATTAAAAAAAAAAAAATTGTCACGATAAACGGCAGCATGCTAATAACGAGAAAGGAAAACAAAAAGCACAAATAAAACCCTAAATACACTTGACTACCCTAAAAATGCCTCCAAAAAAACTACACCCCCTAAATAAAGAAGGACTAGATTTTTTTTTTTCACCTGAGCTGAGCAGCCCAATGAGTAAGATTCGGAGCTTCTTCTGATGGTGAACTTGGTAGTTTTGATGCAAAAAAATTTAGCAAAATTAATTTTGCGTATCCCTATTTCTCCTCTGTACAAGGACTTGTGTCCTCCAGGCTCCCCCGTGCTGTGTATTATCAGCTGGAGGTCACCAAGCTACGGTGTGTTCTGGACTTTTTTTTTTATAGGATTCACATAACGTCTTAAAATACCAATTTTTAATGCAACAATGTCATGCTGTCTACTACAGACCGTATCTTTAGTATAGTTTTATTATAAAATTAAATTTGTTATCTGCAGCGATTCTTCTAAAAACATTGGATTTTTGTACTCCTAAAATCTTTTTCTTGGAGTCCATTGAAGGACCCAGGAAGTCTTAACCCTTCAGAGGAGGATTGGACACTGGCAAAAAGTTTTTATCACAAAACAGTACTGAGAACACAAAGGGGGCGTTTGTGATGATAATGAGGTCTGGGCACCCCAATACTAACTAGGAAACACCATCATCCAGTTTGTTGAAATTCATCACTTCTAGTTATAATTAAATCAGATTGCTTATTAGATATGTGCTCTGTTTAAAAGAGTCTTCAAATCTACTATTCACTCTAATGGCCAAAGCAACAGAGTTGTTTATTCAGGCCTCTCTTATGACTGTGTATGGCTGTATAATGGGTCTTTTATGGTAGGGTAGGGATGCCCGGTATTTCGGTATTGAGTACCGATAATTTTTTTCTGACGTGACCCTGACTTTTATATTATACCAAAAAATTGGGGTGAAAATAAATGTTTCATAACATTTTACAGGGAAACATGTTTTTTTTAGCAAAATTTAGGGTACTTTTTTTGTTATATAGTAAAAAATAAAAACCCCCCAGTGGTGATTAAATACCACCAAAAGAAAGCTCTATCTGTCCCCCAAAAAATGGTATAAAATTCATTTCAGTGCAGCGTTGCATGACGGAATAAACGTCAGCCAAAGTACCGCAGCGCTGAACACTGAAAAATGGCCGGGACAGGAAGGGGGTGAAACACCTGGTCTTGAAGTGGTTAAGGAAGCCAGGAGGCGTTTAATGACTCGCCACCCGGCTTCCTGATTAGCAGGGAAGCCGTCTCCATGCTTCCCCGTAGCCAGATGACGAGGGAGCGTGAAGCCAATCAAGAAGCCGAGGGGCGGGTAATGACTCACCATACGGCTTCCTCATTGGCCAACTTCCCGACCAATCAGGAAGCTAGGCGGCAAGTCATTGCACGCTGCCCGGCTTCCTGTTTGGCCGGGGAGTCACCAAGTGATGAGAGAGCATGGAGCCGGCTTCCTGATACCGGAAGTTTGAGTATTGGGCTAGGCATTGGACGAGTACTAGCCCAAATACTCTGTATCGGCACCGATACTAGTATCGGAATTGGTGCATCCCTATGGCGGGGTATCATAAATCTGGCGAAGTATCATAAATCACTATGTAAGTCAGAACACTAATTATCACTTGACAGACCCCAGTTAATACTCATAGATGGCCTGGCCTGAAAACGACCCTCAATGAACCCTGCCAGTAAAACTATGGTACATATTTCACTCAGCAGTCATAACTTTGGACCTGGGAGTGGTACATTAATAAGGAGTATATATGTAGATGCCTCATGAAATACTGATCGCAGATGTACTAAAACACTCTGGGCTTAGGAGGTCCAGAGCGCTAAAGACACACATTACCCCTTCTGAGGGAGGCATACACAACAGGTATGGCACGTCTGGCATCTATACTTAACTAATTTCATAACGCACAATTATCTATTGTTGATCAGGTGGTAGTAGGTGTGTACATAAAAACGTGGCCACTTTTCTGGGGCTGACGTTATGGGAGGAGCAGGTGAGATGATCATAAAGTGCTTCAGCCCTCCTGTCTCAGTCCCACTGGGCTTTTCTGATTGGGTGTGGGGCTGGCTGGGTGACACCCTCTAAAGGCCCGCAAAAAGCTGCTGCAGGGGGATAGGTGGCAGCTCTTGTGTACAATCAAAGAACATCTGCCAAGAGCCTTACTTTGAGAGCGCGAGACCTAGCTCCATTTTCTGCTTTACTGACTGGACTCTACTGGAACCCATAAAAACCAGGATTTCATGCTTATTTCCTTTTCTGTTTTGCGGTTGTATTATTTGTCTCTTTTACAGAACATCTTTTCCTGTATCTTTTTCTGCACCTTTGCCTATTAAAAACCAACTTTTAAAATCGTTAAAGTGACATTAAACCCTCAGATTAACATAAAACAATACTGCAATGTGTGCCTTACTGTAATCCATAGTTGTTTCCCTTCTCTTTGCTGCTCTTCCTTTTAAATCTGTATCTCTTCTCATGCTCTGCAGAACTTCTGTTTTGCAGCAGACTGCCTTGTCTCAGGAATGGATACACGGTGTCTGTGTATAGGTTTGTATAGGCTTGTATAGGCTTGTAACCTGAGCCAGCACTACAGGAAGAGGCCCTGAGCTGAAAAGGGAAGTTCTCCCCCAGCATGAGAAGACATGAGGATTTAAAAGGAAGAGCAGCAAAGAGAAGGGAAACAACCATGGATTACAGTAAGGCACACATTACAGTATTGTTTAATGTTAAAAAATCTGAGGGTTTAATGTCACTTTAAGCTCGTTGTCCCTGTGCAAAATAAAGCCAGCAGCTCAATCAAGGAAAGCAACTTTGTAGGTGACAGTAGAGAGAGGTTTGTTTTTAATGGGTTCGAGCAGCAGTTCTTGAAGTTCCAAAAAAAAGAACAAGATTCAGGTCTCACTGAGTCAAAGAGGAATACACTTGGGAAACCAAGTGGTAGACCCCCTGCAAAGGTCTCAATCAGAGACTTGGTAACCAAAATCTCTGAAATAGAATGGAAAGTACAGAGACTTGACCTTTAATGGTGCTGAAAGCCAAAACATTGGTCCAAACCCAATTGTAGAAGGGAAAAGTCCACAGAAAAGTTCCTGGGGTGAAAGTCCCTGGACTCACACCAAGTAAAGTCCGTGGTTTACATTCTATGATAGACCTTGTGGGAAATTGACTTCCTAGCTTTAAGCATCATAGGAATCACAAACCAGGTAATTAAAGCAAATGACTGAGAATCAGGATGGCAAATCAGCCCTTGGGATAGTAGATCCAGATGGTTTGACAGGACCCATTGTTCATCTGCTAGAAGCCTTACCAGGGCGGTGTACCATGTCCTTCTGGGCCAATTTTGAGCAAGGAGGATGTCAGGAACCGGATCTGAACCCAGGGCCTCTGCTGTAGCTGGCGGTGGTTCTACCTGCTGAGCCACCTTAGAACCTTGGATAGCTCCTTGCCTGATCTCATGTGTAATCCTCAGTTAAACCTAATCTCTGCTGAACTCTGAACTCCTTGCTCCTCCCTTGAACTTCCTATTTAAGCCACGCCTCTGCACTTCCTGTTTGCCAGAAAACTGTGCTCCTGCCGATATCTTGCTTCCTTGCTCCTCCTGTGATACAATCCTCTCATACTGCTACCCGTGCACCGACCTTTGGCTGCCGATTCACTGACTACTCTCTCCGTCTCCTGCTTCATACCTGATACCTTTGGCTACTGACCTCGGCTTGTTCGCTGACTTCACTTCTGCCTGCTCCTCCACTACTACCGTCTGCTTGTGTA
>NW_017308114.1:54651-67048 GCF_000935625.1 Nanorana parkeri | reverse complement strand
CTGAGCCAGCACTACAGGAAGAGGCCCTGAGCTGAAAAGGGAAGTTCTCCCCCAGCATGAGAAGACATGAGGATTTAAAAGGAAGAGCAGCAAAGAGAAGGGAAACAACCATGGATTACAGTAAGGCACACATTACAGTATTGTTTAATGTTAAAAAATCTGAGGGTTTAATGTCACTTTAAGCTCGTTGTCCCTGTGCAAAATAAAGCCAGCAGCTCAATCAAGGAAAGCAACTTTGTAGGTGACAGTAGAGAGAGGTTTGTTTTTAATGGGTTCGAGCAGCAGTTCTTGAAGTTCCAAAAAAAAGAACAAGATTCAGGTCTCACTGAGTCAAAGAGGAATACACTTGGGAAACCAAGTGGTAGACCCCCTGCAAAGGTCTCAATCAGAGACTTGGTAACCAAAATCTCTGAAATAGAATGGAAAGTACAGAGACTTGACCTTTAATGGTGCTGAAAGCCAAAACATTGGTCCAAACCCAATTGTAGAAGGGAAAAGTCCACAGAAAAGTTCCTGGGGTGAAAGTCCCTGGACTCACACCAAGTAAAGTCCGTGGTTTACATTCTATGATAGACCTTGTGGGAAATTGACTTCCTAGCTTTAAGCATCATAGGAATCACAAACCAGGTAATTAAAGCAAATGACTGAGAATCAGGATGGCAAATCAGCCCTTGGGATAGTAGATCCAGATGGTTTGACAGGACCCATTGTTCATCTGCTAGAAGCCTTACCAGGGCGGTGTACCATGTCCTTCTGGGCCAATTTTGAGCAAGGAGGATGTCAGGAACCGGATCTGAACCCAGGGCCTCTGCTGTAGCTGGCGGTGGTTCTACCTGCTGAGCCACCTTAGAACCTTGGATAGCTCCTTGCCTGATCTCATGTGTAATCCTCAGTTAAACCTAATCTCTGCTGAACTCTGAACTCCTTGCTCCTCCCTTGAACTTCCTATTTAAGCCACGCCTCTGCACTTCCTGTTTGCCAGAAAACTGTGCTCCTGCCGATATCTTGCTTCCTTGCTCCTCCTGTGATACAATCCTCTCATACTGCTACCCGTGCACCGACCTTTGGCTGCCGATTCACTGACTACTCTCTCCGTCTCCTGCTTCATACCTGATACCTTTGGCTACTGACCTCGGCTTGTTCGCTGACTTCACTTCTGCCTGCTCCTCCACTACTACCGTCTGCTTGTGTACCGAACCCGGCCTGTTATACCACGAATTGCCTTCTGCTTCAGCTACTGGACTCTGAGCCTGATCCCAGATCGTGACAGAGGATCACTTGGATGCCCTCTATCTCTATCCTGCGGAGCAGATGAAAAATAAACTGAGCCCAATATAATGAGGGTGGCCTCTCTTGCTGCTCTAGTTTAAGCACTTGTGATAGTGAGACAGAGAGTGCTGGGACGAAATAGTGGCATGAGTGCCCGCAGGTGATGTTGCCACTATACTTACCAGAACTGGTGGATGCAAACATCTGGATTCTGGATGTGGCAAGGAATGCCAATCACTAGAGGGTGGTCAGGTTGGATGGCACCAGTACAGTGGGCGGAGACATAGTCAGGAATAGGCTGGGTCAGTAACTTGTGGGCAACAAGGGTACAAAAGGCAGCGGGCAGAGATAAAGTCAGGGACAGGTCAGGTCTGTAACTTGCGACCAACAAGGTGCAAAGGCAGCAGGAGCAGGAGTAGCGATCAGAAGAGTTGAGAGGCAAGCCTGGTCGGTAACAGAATCAGAGTCTAAGATCACAGGATACAGCTGAAGATCTCTCAGCACTGGAGGCATGCAGAGCTCAGCCTTAAACATCCCGTTTGGTGCCATCATTCACAATGAGCATCTGCACGCATGCTGCAGGACATGCACACAGATGTGTCCACATTTGCTCAGAGGCACAGGGCTATGCAAAATGTGCACCCGGCACATTCACAGATGCTCGTGCAGAGCCCCTGCTATGTGGGCTGGCTGAACCTTGCTGACAAGACCACTATTCCAGTTCCAGGCACTGCCGGCTAAGTAATTCTGCCTACCAATTTTCTACACCTGGAATGTACATGGCTGACAAGGTTGGATCCGCTCTATCTCTCAGACTCCTATCTCTCAAGACTTCTGGTTCCTCCCTGATGGCTGGTGCACATCACCACCATGGCAGTGTCTGACTAAATCCAAATTAGATTGCCCTCCAACAGATAGGTCTAATGCTGAAGAGATAGAAAAATTGCCTGAAGCTACAAGGTGTTAATTGGGAGACGATAATAGTGTATTGCAGCTGTCTACCATGGAACTGGGCAAAGGAAATAAGCCCCATGACTCTCATGGACAGCTTCTGGATTGACAAGTTACAACCTGGGAGTCTGAAGGTGCAGTCCGCAGATTTCAGCTAAGTGACATCCTCCCACTTGTAAGACCTGCCCACCCATCTGCACCAAGGCCTAGTGAGATAGTTTGACAAAGTGCACAGCTAGGATCTACCATTACAGGCTGCATCTGAACACGGGTACCATATGAGGAGCAGGTTCCACCTTTTCCCAGAATGTGAATCTTGAAGTAACTGTTACCATGTAGCATTAGGGGCCACACCAATTAAGTCTGTGAGTAAAAGGATAGACAAGTGTTACACTGAAAATCCATAAATGGAGGAAGACAGAGGTGACTTGTGATGAAGAGTGCGGAGGGCAAAGGGTTAAGGCTTATGGGAAAGGTGAGAAGAACAGGGGGTATAGAAATATGGGGAAGGCGTGCAGAGGGCAAAGGCTTATGTAGTATGTGTAAGGAAGGTTAGGGATGGAAAGCAGATGCTTATGGTTAAGGTTGAGGAGGATAGGAGGCAAAGAGTGGAGGGTTATGGGTAAGGTTCGAGGGAACTTAGGGACAGGGGCTTATTAGGAAGGGTGAAGATGATAGGGGGCAGATGATTATAATGAAGGTGGGAGAAGGGTTAAGGTCTGAGAGTGGGGGCTTATATTGCCACCTTGACATTCATACTATAGGCAGCCAAGTACAGCCAGTTTGTTTATTACAGCTGGCAGAGTTAGTGTGTACAGAAGTGGTGTCGATGCCAAGCCAGTTGCTGCTAGAGAAAACAAAGTGCTGCTATCATTTCCCTTCTGCTGATAGCTTCCTGCTCTGTAAGGGGAAATTGGCCACACTCTACATACATGAGCTGCTGACAGCTTCCTGCTCTATGGGAATGTAAGAGGAAATTGGCCACATTCTACATGCAAGTAGGCCACAGAGATGCCTCCAACATACTGTGCTAGCCAAACTCCTATGTACAGGAAGAAAGAAACACCCAAGAGATTAGTCAAATTTGTCCTCCAATGATTTGGCAGCTGAAGATGCGCTTATAAAAGTTTATACAATATAATAATAATAGTTTTATGAGCATTCTGCTCCATATGGAGTAATTTATTTACATAGTTATATTTGATGAGGATCTAATAATCTTAAGCAGTGCAAACAGCAGCCACAAGTGAGAGGAAAGGCTGAAATAAATGTGAGCAGGTAGACGTGGTGGCAGTGAGTCGGTAGAAGTTCCTGGTATAGGTGAGTTGTTTGAAATTACAGATAGTTTTGGTTTGGAAGATGTTGCGGGTTTAAGTTAGTTTCTAGAAGTTGGTGGTGGCAGCGGGTTGTTTAAAATCTCTGGTGGAGGTGAGATAGATTTTTTTTGGTGGTGGTGATGGGATAGTAGAAGTCTCTGATGGAGGTGGGATAGTAGAGGTCTTTGGTGGAGGTGGGGCAGTAGAAGTCTCTGATGGAGGTGGGGTAGTAGAAGTCTCTGATGGAGGTGGGGTAGTAGAAGTCTCCGATGGAGGTGGGGTAGTAGAAGTCTCTGATGGAGGTGGGATAGTAGAGGTCTTTGGTGGAGGTGGGGCAGTAGAAGTCTCTGATGGAGGTGGGGTAGTAGAAGTCTCCGATGGAGGTGGGGTAGTAGAAGTCTCCAAAGGAGGTGGGGTGGTAGAAGTCTCTGCTGGAGGTGGGGTAGTAGAAGTCTCCGATGGAGGTGGGGGTAGTAGAAGTCTCTGATGGAGGTGCGGTAGTAGAAGTCTCCGATGGAGGTGGGGTAGTAGAAGTCTCTGATGGAAGTGGGGTAGTAGAAGTATCCGATGGAGGTGCGGTAGTAGAAGTCTCTGATGGAGGTGGGGTAGTAGAAATCTTTGGTGGAGGTGGGGTAGTAGAAGTCTCCAATGGAGGGGGGGGAGTAGATGATGGAGGTGCGGTAGTAGAAGTCTCTGATGGAGGTGGGGTAGTAGAAATCTTTGGTGGAGGTGGGGTAGTAGAAGTCTCCGATGGAGGTGGGGTAGTAGAAGTCTCTGATGGAGGTGGGGTAGTAGAAGTCTCCGATGGAGGTGGGGTAGTAGAAGTCTCTGATGGAGGTGCGGTAGTAGAAGTCTCTGATGGAGGTGGGGTAGTAGAAGTCTCTGATGGAGGTGCGGTAGTAGAAGTCTCTGATGGAGGTGGGGTAGTAGAAATCTTTGGTGGAATTGGAGAACACTTTGGGCTTAGGGTTCTGAGGATACAGATACAGAATCCTAAGCCATCCGCTCATCCCTTTTTCTCATCGGTAAAAGTGCCTCTTAAGCTGGCCATACACTTTACAACCAGCGCACGACTTTCATTGTGCGATGGTTGTAAAGTAATCCGGATAGTCTGTCAGGGCCCATGGTGTGCCTGCTAGAACATATGATGAACGGTACCAAAAAAAATCACAGGTTAGCCTTCAAAATAGTAGAGCTGAAGAAAAGACATCAATCCTCCGAGGACTGCTGGTAGTAGAAAGGTTTATACCCTGGGCTGGTCTAGAGGTTTATTTTGTTTGCCAGTGTCCAATCCTCCTGTAGGCGACAGTATAACCCAAAAGGTTTAAGACTTCCAGTGTCCCTTACTGAATGAGAAAAAAATATGTTACTTTATACCCAGGCTCGGACAAACCTCATGTCCTGCAGAACCATGACAAAATGAGAAACAAGTTGAGAGAAGAGCAAAAGTGGTTCAGTGGCGGCACTTTTCCAGTTGTGACTTGTCTGTCTTATGTACAATGGGCCCACAGCCATGTCTGTTCTCCTCCACCACAAACTCTCAGCAGTGTCTGTATAACCTATACGAGTCTGTACAGTCTTTCAGCTTGATGACATCACCACCCTGGTCAGACCTCCCTGCCCATCTGTATCAAGGCCAAGCGAGATAGTTTGACATAGCGCAGAGATCGACCACTACAGGCTGCGCATTCAGATGAGTCCCAAATGAGAAGCAGGTTCCACCTCCACCCAGGATGACAATCTGCTTTGAGTCTTGAAGGAGGACAGAACTGTGACCATGCAGCATGAGGGGCCATGTCAACGAGGCCTGCAAGTAAAAAGACAAGTGTTACACTGAAAACCTATAAATAGAAGCAGACAGGGGTGACCTAGCGGGATGATTGGGGAGGGCAAAGGTTTATGGGGAAGGGTGAGAAGAAGGACAGCGGGCAACATGTGTAGAGTTATGGGGAAGGTGTGATAAGAATTTGGGGCAGACGTATGAAGTAGGCATGAAGAGGGTTGGGGACAGAAGGTGGATGTTTATGGGGAATGTTGAGAAGAAGGACAGGGGGAAAAGTGTGGAGAGTTATGGGGAAGGTGTGATATGAATTTGGGGCAGACGCTTATAAAAGTAGGCATAAGGAGGGTTAAGGACCGAAGGTGGATGTTTATGGGGAAGGGTGAGGAGAATAAGAAGCAGAGGCTTATGGGATAAGTGCAAGATGACAGAGGGTGACGGCTTATGGGGAAGGGTAAAGAGGACATGGGGCAGAGTGTGGGGACTTATAGTAAGGGTGGGCAGGGTAGATGACAGCGGGTACAGGTGCAGGCGTATAAAGAAGGGTGAGGAGGATAGGGGGCAGAGTGTGGGGGCTTATAGTAAGGGGGGGCAGGGTAGATGACAGCGGGTACAGGTGCAGGCGTATAAAGAAGGGTGAGGAGGATAGGGGGCAGAGTGTGGGGGCTTATAGTAAGGGGGGGCAGGGTAGATGACAGCGGGTACAGGTGCAGGCGTATAAAGAAGGGTGAGGAGGATAGGGGGCAGAGTGTGGGGGCTTATAGTAAGGGGGGGCAGGGTAGATGACAGCGGGTACAGGTGCAGGCGTATAAAGAAGGGTGAGGAGGATAGGGGGCAGAGTGTGGGGGCTTATAGTAAGGGGGGGCAGGGTAGATGACAGCGGGTACAGGTGCAGGCGTATAAAGAAGGGTGAGGAGGATAGGGGGCAGAGTGTGGGGGCTTATAGTAAGGGGGGGCAGGGTAGATGACAGCGGGTACAGGTGCAGGCGTATAAAGAAGGGTGAGGAGGATAGGGGGCAGAGTGTGGGGGCTTATAGTAAGGGGGGGCAGGGTAGATGACAGCGGGTACAGGTGCAGGCGTATAAAGAAGGGTGAGGAGGATAGGGGGCAGAGTGTGGGGGCTTATAGTAAGGGGGGGCAGGGTAGATGACAGCGGGTACAGGTGCAGGCGTATAAAGAAGGGTGAGGAGGATAGGGGGCAGAGTGTGGGGGCTTATAGTAAGGGGGGGCAGGGTAGATGACAGCGGGTACAGGTGCAGGCGTATAAAGAAGGGTGAGGAGGATAGGGGGCAGAGTGTGGGGGCTTATAGTAAGGGGGGGCAGGGTAGATGACAGCGGGTACAGGTGCAGGCGTATAAAGAAGGGTGAGGAGGATAGGGGGCAGAGTGTGGGGGCTTATAGTAAGGGGGGGCAGGGTAGATGACAGCGGGTACAGGTGCAGGCGTATAAAGAAGGGTGAGGAGGATAGGGGGCAGAGTGTGGGGGCTTATAGTAAGGGGGGGCAGGGTAGATGACAGCAGGTACAGGTGCAGGCTTATAAAGAAGGGTGAGGAGGATAGGGGCAGAGGGTGTAGACCATGACAAGAATTCCGTTCATAGACTATGGCCAAGTTGAATTGTGGAGTAATTTTATTTCCAGTTGTAAGGAATCATCTCCGTGTGTATTGTAGAAGGATAGCAGCCCTCGGTCACATACTCACAGTATCAAGCTGAAATTCACCAACTTGTCCGGTTTTCAGATCTACTACAGCCAATCCTGGTACACCTCGTCTGTGTATCCAGACTCCTCCGACTAGAAGCAGCTTGTCGCCAATCACATGCGAGGTGTGAGCGTACCTGGGGGAAAGGCGGTGACAGCACACACAAAAATGAAAGCTTAATCTGCTGGCAGTCTGCCTTCCCCTTAGGGAACACTCCGGGATACTGGTAATCTGCGCTGTAGCTCTCGTTAGATACGCACAACACAAACATCATCATTCTAAATAAAACTTCCTAGAATTTGAACAAACGACCTTTTTGAATGTTGTGACGCGACAGCTTTAATAGAGAAAGCGCAGTTACGACCAGCCAGCCGGCAGAGGTACCCAGCGACCAGCGATATAACTTCCATTCGCTGTGCAGCGCCATTGGGACAGACTACAATTCACATCATGCAATGAAAATCGTAGTTGTGATTGGGCGTCAGTGGGATTGGGGGCAGGTTTGTAGCCAATTTACACCTTGCTCTTGGTTATCTGCTGCCTACGTCCACATCGCTGCACGCAAGTTATTATAAACCTTTTTATATTCACATAATAAAACAATAACAAATGTATTCATTTACTTTATAAAGCTTCTTATCTGGTGCTCACAGTCCAACCCTGTATGTGGCTGTGATGAGCGGCCATTACAGTGAGCCTAGGTGAGCTGCGCTTACAATGAGCCGAGGTGAAAGCCAATGGTTTTCAGAAGACAAGACCTGGAGTCTCCCAAAGGAGTGAGCAGCTTTTTTTATGAACACACTGTTAGTGCTTTTGATTGTTTATTTCAAATAAAGTTTGATGTAAAGTCTGCCTCTAAATTAGAAGATTCCAACTGGAGTTATTATAACGCGGTGCCCAGTATACGAGGAGGGGAGTCTTGGGACGTGCCATTACCTGGGAGTGAGAGGGGGGCTCGTCTCCAGCTTCTCCCACTCGAAATGAGTTTGGCGGGGTTGTAAGATGTAAACTGATCCTGTGGGAAGTCCGGACTCGAGGAGACCTCCAGATATAACAGCCGCACCCTTCCATCCAGAAGAGCTTTGACTATGGCACCGCGGAGGAGCCGTGCCCATAACCTGGACCTGCAGAACAAGACAAGATGTTATTGTATAAAATGCTGGGGAAAGCAATGCCAAGGGCTGTGCTGAGGGGTAGGCAGAAGAGGCAATTGCCTTGGGCACTTCAGCGGGGGGAGGGGGGAGTGCAACAAGGGCAGAGTCTGCAACTTATGCTGCTGATGTACTTCAGGACTTATGGAAGTGGTGGGGCACACTTTGGCCTTTACGACTTGGGTGTATAGGACTTTGTCCCAGCACCGCTGAGGAGTCTAGCCATTTACATTGGTCTAACATGTCCAGCTGTCTGCAGACTGGCGGGAGGTGCTGTATTTCAAATGCTTATGGTGAAGGTTTTGAAAGAAAAGTGTTATAAAAGTAAAAGCAAAGATCAGAAAGTAGAAACATGCATGAAGACCCCTAGAAATGGCAGCAGTTTCCAAGGATCTCCATCTGGTCAACCTAAAAGGCATTTAAGTGCCTAGACAGTTGCCCTGAAGAACCCTCCAAACATAAACATTTTACATATTAAATCATTTACTTACTGACCACTAGTGCAATGGGGTCCTTCCCTAATGGGATCCTTCCTTCATTAACCACCAGTGTAATGGGGCTCTTCTTTCACTGACCACCCGTGTAATGGGACCCTTCCTTCATTAACCACCAGTGTAATGGGACCCTTCCTTCATTAACCACCCGTGTAATGGGGCCCTTCCTTCATTAACCACCAGTGTAATGGGACCCTTCCTTCATTAACCACCAGTGTAATGGGATCCTTCCTTCATTAACCACCAGTGTAATGGGATCCTTCCTTCATTAACCACCAGTGTAATGGGGCCCTTCCTTCATTAACCACCAGTGTAATGGGACCCTTCTGTCACTGACCACCAGTGTAATGGGACCCTTCTGTCACTGACCACCAGTGTAATGGGACCCTTCTGTCACTGACCACCAGTGTAATGGGACCCTTCTGTCATTGACCACTAGTGTAATGGGACCCTTCGCTCACCTACCACCAGTGTAATGCGGCTCTTCTTTCACAGACCACCAGTGTAATGGGGCCCTTCCTTCATTAACCACCAGTGTAATGGGACCCTTCTGTCACTGACCACCAGTGTAATGGGACCCTTCTGTCACTGACCACCAGTGTAATGGGACCCTTCTGTCATTGACCACTAGTGTAATGGGACCCTTCGCTCACCTACCACCAGTGTAATGCGGCTCTTCTTTCACAGACCACCATTGTTATGGGGCCCTTCTCTCGATGACCACCATTGTAATAGGGCTCTTCTCTTACCATTTCTCCACTGACCACCAATATGAGGCAGCACTGCAAATTGTATTCTCTGCAATTATCATCTGACCATTATTATTATACTTTTCATTCCGTTATTATTAATGAAATCAATGTTGCCGTATGGAGCAGCCCTGGGTGTCCAATACACCATTACCCCTCATTCCTTATTATTTTATTGTTATATCCCAACTTACTGCAAGCCATAGTAATTATATCCAGGGGTTCCCTGTGACCTGAAAGCTATTTAAAGGGTCCCTCCATGTTAATAAGGTTCCTGTATTACAGGAAGAATTTAATGTTAGTGACCCCAACAAAATGAAGAGAGACATGGAGTAAGACCTGGTCAGCTGCGTCTGTTCTCAGTGCATCACCACCTACCTGAACCCAGCGCGGCTCATCCTCCTGGAGAAAGAGGCCATCTTCCTGCAGGGCTGCAGACGGCACTGAGCGACCTCCAAACACAAAGGTATATTTCTTTCCTGACCGAGGATGAAACGGGCATCGTTATTCAATACAGACATGGAAGCTGGATTGAACAGAACGTTCACCATCTAATCATACACCTCATACAGAAACACCTGATGTACACTGTATGGCCCAAACGTTTGTATACACTCGGCCATCACTTTTACACTGAATGGCCAGATTATTATGACCACCCCATCAGTACTTGGTTGGGCCGCCTCGTGACTCCACGAGATGATGAAAGGTGATGCGAGGAATCTGACACGGCACTGTCGCCCTTCTGTTGTCTTGTACCAGTCTTGCCCCTCCTCCGTTCTGCCCTAACATTGACTAGTCGCTGACGTCCACAATTCGCACGTTCAGACCCAGATTTTCGGCTGACAGTCCGGTCTTTAAACACTTTAACAATGAGCTGCTCTTGAACATTTAACGAATTCTGCTGTTTTGCTGATACTCGCTCCATGGCTCAGAGCGCCAACAATCATCCCGCGTTCAAAGGCTGTTACATCGCGTTGTTTCCCCGTATCTTCAGAAACAAATCACTTCTACTGTCGTGGTAAACAACCCGCTTCCCTATTTATAATGGTCTGGCCCTCTAGCAACTTCAGCGCCAAATTATAGCTCATTTGCCTACAAACGTCAGGTGGTCATAATAGAGGATAGGTTAAATTTAAATCAAAAGTACACCTATCCTTTTTGCCCCCTTCCCCTGACCCCCCATCCACAGATACATACAAGACCCCCAGTGAGGGTTTATGATACGCAGTGCATTAGCAATCTAAATGGCATCCGGTGAAGGTTTACATCTACTTTAAAGCTGAACTCCAGAATTCTGCCCACTTTGGACTTCTCGTTTCCCTTCGTCATGCACATTAATAAACGTTTTTACATATTTTTCAACTAATTCCTAACTTTAAATCCCAACTCTGGTCAAAAAATGAACCACCTCCCACCTATCGTGCATGTGGTTTTCTCTGCTTGAGGAGGGCGCTAACCCACCCCTTGCAGATGGTCCCTTGCCATCCAGTCACGGACATTGCTCTGACATCACTCCTCTCCTGGACCCCACCACTGCACAGCCAATAGTCACGGACATTGCTCTGACATCACTCCTCTCCTGGACCCCACCACTGCACAGCCAATAGGAAGTCACTGTCTGCAACCTACAAATTTTGGGAGAACTATCCATAGCTGCAAAAAGATTTACATTCTGAATCCATTCCTTCATTCTCATCATTTCAGAGCCATAAGAAAGGGGGTTGTATTTGCCCCAAACATGTTGTCTGTTTGATCAACACAATTATCACATTTGTTTTGGACTCCAACATCTGTTTTGGTCTGGCGCTGTTCTGTTTTCTATCCCCGAGCTGCTCCCTGTGCCTCCTATTGGGGACGGGGTGTTTTTGAGCTGCCTAACCATAAGCTAATGAGCTACCTACAAATCAAATTGGGTCCATCATAAAAGACAGCAAGAGACTCCTTCCAATTTGACCCCAATAGTAAGTATTCACGTCACTGCCGGTAAGGAAGGATCCCGTGGGATGAAAACAGAAAAGGAGGAGAGAAGACTTGAACCCAGCACGTCACAAGATTGCAGCCTTATGGAAGTAATAAGGGCATTTATTTTTCATGCCAGCAATCAGTTAGAGGGGGATGGGGGGGACGGGGGTTCTAGTTTTGGGTTAGGCTTTAGGCAGTTTATATATTTCTTCCTTGTGAGGTTGTCGGCTGATTCTGAAAAATTTGCTGTGCGCAGGCGTCTAGGGGAGGATCCATACAGGTGCCACACGTCACATGACCATGGGGAAAAAGGAACTACATTTGCCATGATTCAATGTGCCTGCACACTGGGTTATATGAATGATGTGCCTGCACACTGGGTTATATGAATGATGAGCCTGCACACTGGGTTATATGAATGATGAGCCTGCACACTGGGTTATATGAATGATGAGCCTGCACATTGGGTTACTTGAATAGCTGCCAACCAATGGCTGTGGGCGGGTTGCTACAGGTGCTGTAAAAATTGAACCTGCCCTTAGAAGGAAGCGTGAAGAAGGTGAGCACATGGCCGTCCTCCTTCTCTCAGTGGCAGGACATGGTCCTTGAGCACCCAAGACATAAATGTGCAGAGTTCATCTTTAAATGGGATGAGGGATGACCTGAGTACAGCTTTAAATGGGATGAGGGATGACCTGAGTACAGCTTTAAATGGGATGAGGGATGACCTGAGTACAGCTTTAAATGACCAGCATGAGGGATGACCTGAGTTCAGCTTTAAATGACCAGCATGAGGGAGGACCCGAGTTCAGCTTTAAATGACCAGCATGAGGGATGACCTGAGCTTAGCTTTAAATGACCAGCATGAGGGATGACCTGAGCTTAGCTTTAAATTACCAGCATGAGGGATGGCCCGAGTTCAGCTTTAAATGACCAGCATGAGGGATGACCTGAGCTTAGCTTTAAATTACCAGCATGAGGGATGACCTGAGCTTAGCTTTAAATGACCAGCATGAGGGATG